>NC_037682.1:118675811-118926296 GCF_003255815.1 Theropithecus gelada | reverse complement strand
GCCATTCTAACTGGTGTGAGATGGTATCTCATTGTGGTTTTGATTTGCATTTCTCTGATGGCCAGTGATGATGAGCATTTTTTCATGTGTCTGTTGGCTGTATGAATGTCTTCTTTTGAGAAATGTCTGTTCATATCCTTTGCCCACTTTTTGATGGGGTTGTTTGTTGTTTTCTTGTAAATTTGTTTGAGTTCTTTGTAGGTTCTGGATATTTCTCTTAAATGTCAATGCTAAAGGCTCTTGCAATCTCCTCTTCTGCTCTTGATCAGTTTTTCCAGACAACTCTACTCTCATTCCAGCTTATAGAAATTTAAGCACTGTCATTGAGTCTCTTGAATAGCATCCCATTTATGAACACACACACATACACAAGCACACACATAAAGTGAATAAGATTTATGTGTAATGGCCAATGTATTATCAAATTTTACAAGTAATTAGGCTAAAAGATCTAAAGAGTTCTGTGTCCTAGCCTCTGAGGTCATGTTGTGCATCTGGGAGTCAGGTGAGAATTCATTGCCTCAGGAACGATTCTGCAGTCATCTCAGTAATCAATTACAATGTTTAACAACTTGTATCCTTAGGATTTGTTTTCCTTTTTTCTTTTTAAAACAAATGCAACCTGCAGAGTGTGTGAGTAATTCATTTGCTTTTACATTTGCATACTTTCCCATTTGTTTGAACTTTGGGAGTTTTTACTTTTCAGCATTTTCTGTTTTTGTTTTCTTAAACTAATGCTGAATTAATGGTTGGTGATATGCTAAGAAGAAAAGCCAGGAATCCTTACTCCTGAATAGGGTTTTCAATACAGGACATTAAGTCAGAGATATTTCTCCCATTATGAAGGCAAACTATGCATTGACCAGGTTAATTAACTTATTACTGATTTGGCCAATAGCCGTATACAAACTATTCACATTTTGTTTCTCCCTTTATCCTGTATAACTACCCAGAGCCAGCAGCACTGTGTGCAATGCTTCCATGCAGCAGAAAGAACTTCAAGAATGGAAGTATACATTTAGTCAAGCTCTGCATAACAATGTTTCAGTTAATGATGAATGACATATAGGACAGTGGTCTCACAAGATTATAAGAAGCTGAAAAATCCCTATCACCTAGTGACGTATTCCTTGTAATACAGCACAACACTTTATTCATGTTTATGATGGTGCTGGTGTAATCAAACCTACTGTGCTGCCAGTCGTATAAAAGTACAGCACAAAAGTGTGTACAATACATAATACTTGATAATGATAAGAAATGAATATGTTACTAGCTTATGTATTTACTGTACTACACTTTCATTATTTTAGAATGTACTTCTTTTTTTTTAAGTTTACTGTAAAACAGTATGCCATGTTACATTGGCAACAGCCTCATCTCTTCATTGCATCATTTTTTCTTATACTTGATTTAATGTTGTTTGTTTTGTTCATCATGGCCCCCAAAGCATACAGAATTCACTGCTAAAGTTGCCTGTCTTGTCTAATGGTTGACCTGGAAACAAAATGAAAAACGTGATTAAGGACAAGGCAGGTAGGAAATCAGTGTTGGTTATTGCTCACTGGTCAGATATGCCCCATTCTACCACAGCCATGATCTTAAAGAACAAGGACAAAGTGTTGGAAGCTGTTGAAGGATCTGCTTCATTGAAGACAATGGGACTAACAAAAATATGAGAGGGGAGTATATCAGATATGGAACAACTCCTAGCTGCCTTGATTGAAGACTAGACACAAAAGTGTTTGCTTGTCCATACCATGATGATCATAGCCAAAGCAAACTTTGTTTGCAATGTTAAAAGAAAAGATGGTCATGACTACAATGTTGAATTGACTGCTGGGTCTAGGTGGTTTAATAAATTCAAGAATCATTATTTATTACATAGTGTGAACGTGAGTGGTCAGTCTTTGGATGCTCATCTGAAGGCAGCTAAAGAATTTTTGGAAACTCTAGATAAGCTGATTGTGGAGGAAATTTACTTGCCAGAGAAAATCTTCATTGTGGATGACCCCTTTCTATTCTGGAAACAAATACCTGAAAAAAACAAAAACAGGTCTTAACGTTTTTAAGGAAAGGATAACAGTCTTACCTGCGGGCAAAGTTTCAGGCTGCATAACCCCATTGTGATCTGGCACAGTGAGAATTACAGAGCGGTCACGCATGTCAGTGAGCATACACTGTCGGTGCACTACAGGAGCAATAAGAAGTCATGGATGATGCAGCTCCTCTTCCAACATGCCCTCCTGAATTGCTATGCCAGTAAAATGTAGAAGTGCTATTTGGAGAATAATATACCTTTCAAGATTTTACTTACTGTTGACAATGCTCTGGCACATCTTCCTTTTATTAATGATCTTCATCCCAACATCAATGTGGAGTTTCTCCCTCCAAACACAACCTCTTTGATCCAACCAATGGATAAGGAGTTATAGCAGCTTTGAAGACTTACTACCTAAGGAGAACTTTTGCTCAGGTTGTTGCTGCAAGTGAGGAAGACACACAGAAGATACTGGTGTAATTCAGAAAGGATTACAACATCCATAACTGCATCAAGAACCCTGCTTGGGCTTGTAGTGATGTCACTAAGGAATGTATGAATGGCATCTGGAAGAAGACTTTGAAGAGGTTCACCCATGACTGCAAAGGCTTTTCCAAGGATGAGGGAGTTGCAAAAATCCGCAAGGCTATGGTTGAGATGGCAAACAACTTTTACCTGGGTGTGGGTGATGATGACATTGAGGAGCTTCACTGGTTCTTAAAGAATTGACTACGAGGAGTGGTTGGAACTAGAACAAGAATGGGTAGCTGAAGAAGAGTCAAAAGAAAAGGAAACCGTAAGAGAAGAAAAAGAAGAACTCTCAAGAAAATTCACGTGAGTAGTTTATCAGAAGCTTTTGCATAACTCGACAAGTTCCCTAAAAAGTTCTAAACCATGAACCACAGTACCGAAAGGTTTTCATTAATAGGGAGCAATGTTCATGTGTATTATCTACTTACAAGCAAATCTGTGATGAGGGAAAAAAAAATACAAAAACAAGTAAACCACCATGGATGTATTTCTGAAAACAGTGACACCTTCTGAAGAGGAGTCTCAGGCAGGTCCTTCAGGAGATACTCCAGAAGAAGGCATTGTTATCACAAAAGACGACAACTTCATGTGTGTTTTGCCCCCCTGAAGATGTTCCAGTGGGACATGATGTGGAGGTGGAAGATAGTAATACTGATGATACTGACCCTCTGTAGGCCTAGGTTAATGTGTGTGTTTGTGTCTTTGCTTTTTTAAAAAACAGTTTAAAAAGTTAAAAAAACAAGTAAAATTTAAAAATAGAAAAAAGCTCAAGGGGGTACAGATATAAAGAAAGAAAATATTTTTGTACAGCTGTAGGATGTGTTTGTATTTTAAGCTAAGTGTTATTATGAGTCAAAAAGTTAAAATAATTAAAGCTTTTGTAAAGTAAAAAAGTTACAGCAAGCTACAGTTGTTTATTATTGACTTTAATAATATTAAAATATATTGTATTAATTTAATGCAGCCTAAGTCTACAGTGTTTATAAAGTCTATCACGGTGTACAATAATTTCATAGGCTTTCATATTCACTCACCCCTCACTCACTGACTTGCCCAGAGCAACTTCCAGTCCTGCAACCTCTATTTATGGTAAGTGCCCTATACAAGTATATTGTTTTTTGTTCTTTTATACCCTATTGTTACTGTACCTTTTTATGTTTTGGTGTGCAAATACTTACTGTTGTATTACAGTTGCCTAGAGTGGTCAGCAGAGTAACATACTATACAGGTTTTTATCCTAGGAGCAATAGGCTACATCATATGGCTTAGGTGTGTAGGAGGCTAACCCATGTAGGTTTGTTTGCCTAATGATGCATTTCCCAGAATGTATGCCCATCATTAAGTGATGCATAAGTGTACTTCCATATTCTTACTGGGGTAATTATAATAGAAATCAGTCTTTCAGTCCCACTCCATCTTTGCCTTCAAATTTGGTTTGGAAACTAGAAACTAAAAGTTGGTTAGCTTGAAGAGAGGTACCCAGCTTGTCTGCCATGACAATAGTAAAATGCTATATTATAAGGTATTCATCTTGGAAAAAGTAGCAGACATTAATAGTCCTAGATATTCAAGACATCCAACCTCCATATATTTTCCAAGTAAATTTTTCCAGCTCTTTTGTTTACTTGCATTCATGAACAACTTTGTGACAGAAGGAAGTATAACCTTTATCTAATAACATCACTATGAAAACCAGTGCAGACTGTCCTTTTCAAGGGAAATTTTTGTGTGGAGTTTAGTATTAGGCTTACCTATATAAAACCTTCTTCTATGAGTCAATCTACCAATCCACCAAGAATTTTTTTTTTGAGACAGTGTCTCACTTTGTCATCCAGGCTAGAGTGCAGTGGTGCAATCTCAGCTCACTGCAACCTCCACCTCCTGGGTTCAAGCTATTCTCCCAAGCATTTCTGATCTAACTCTTCCACCTACACCTTATGATATGATTCAGGCAGAGTCCATTTGCTGTACTTTGGATATATTTTCCCTCCAAACCTCATGTTGGAATTTTACCCCCAATGTTAGAAGTGGGGCTTGGTGGGAGGTGTTTGGATCATAGAGGCAGGTATTTCATGAAAAGATAAATGTCCTCCCTGGGAGTTGAGTGAGTTCTCCCTTTAGTAGTTCCTAGAGAGCTGTTGGTTAAAAACAGCTGAGCATCTTCCTACCCTCTCTCTTGCTGCCTCTCTTGCCATATGATCTCTTCACATGCAGCCTCCCCTTCACTTTCTACCATGAGTGGAAGCGGCCAGAAGCTGAGCAGAGGCCAGTGTAATGCTTATTATATATCCGCAGAACAGTGAGCCAAATAAACCTATTTTCTTTTTAGGATACCTAGTCTCAGATATTCCTTTATAGCAACACAAAATAGACTAAGACTTCATCCCAACTGGGAAGTTCTGAGCTCTCCTCTACACGTACCTTGGACAGATAGGTTCTGTATGCTTTCTTATTCAAGAGAAAAAACCGTGTCTCAATTACTTTGAGAAAAATTAACAATAGATAGGATAATTTAGGACACTTTGCACATGCAGTGGTTTCTATGATTGTCTCTGTGATGATGATTTACTTGAGTAAAATCATGAACCCATTTTCACAGGAGAAAATAATTTATTTTTCAAACAAAAATAAACTCATACCCAAAGTGATCTACAGAATCGATGTAATCTCTATTATAATTAAAAATTATATAAAATTATTTTCTATGAGCCAATCCACCAATAGCACTTTTTACAGAAATAGAAAAAGAAATCCTAAAATTTTTATGGAACTACAAAAGACCCTAATAAACACAAACAATTTTGAGTAAAAATACAACCGCTTAAAGCATCATAATCCCTCTTATCATAATATATTATCAAGCCTAAGATCAAAACAGTATGGTACTGGCCTTAAAAACAAACACATAAACTAATAGAATAGAATAAAGATCCCAGAAATAAGCCCATGTATGTGTGGTCAACTAATCTTTATCAAGGGTGCCAAAAATACACAATGGGGAAAAGACAATACTTTCAATACATGGTGTAGGAAACCACAATAATTAAACCCTTATCTTACTCCATACAGAAAAATCAGCTCAAAATGGATTAAAGACTTAAATGTAAAACCTGAAACAATAAAATGCTTAGAATAAAACATAGGAAAAAATGATCAATGAGATTGGATTTGGCAATGATTATTGGATCTCACACCAAAAGCACGAGCAACAAAAGCAAAAATAAGTAAGTAGGGTTATCTAAAACTGCAAAGGTCTTGCACAACAAAATAAATAATCAACAAAGTGAAAAGGCCAAACATAAGAGAAAACATGAAAGAACATATTTGCAAACTATACATCTGAGAACGGGTCAATTTCCAAAATACGTAAGGAAGCGCTACAACTCAAGACCAAATAATAATAATAATGCATAACACTAACTCAAGTTTTAAAAATGAGAAAAGGACCTCAATAGACATTACACCAAAGGAGACAAACAGGTGCATGAATATATGCTCAACATTACTAATCACCAGGGAGAAATAAATCAAAACCACAGTGACATACGACTTCCTACCTGTTTAATGTCTATTATAAACGAAAATAACAAAGTGTTGGCAGGATGTGGAGAAAAGGGAACCTTTGTATATTATTATTGGGAATGTCAATTGGTACAGCCATTGTGGAATACAGTGTGGAGATTTCTCAAAAAAAATTTAAAAATAGAATTACCATTTGATGCAGCAATCTCACTTGTGGCTATATATTGAAAGGAAATAAAATCAGTACCTCAAAGCAGTATCTGTACTCCCATATTCACTGCAGCACTATTTACAGTAGCCAATATGTGAAAGCAGCCTAAATGTTCATTCACAGATGAGTGGATACATAAAATGTGATATATACATACAATGGACTATTATTTAGCCATAAAAAAGGAAATCCTGCCATTTGTGACAATATAGATGGATCTAGTGGACCTTTTGGCAAGTGAAATAAATCAGACCTGGAAATACAAATACTACATGATCCTACTTTAATGAGGAATCTAAAAGAGTCAAACTCATAGAACCAGAGAGTACAACAGTGTTTACCAGGGGCTGAGGAGCGGGGAAGTAAAGAGGTGTTGGTCAAAGGCTCCCAAGTTTTGGTTGTGGGGAATGAGTAGGTTCTGGAGTAAAAAGTACTGTACAATTTGGGGCCTATAGTTAACAATAATTTATACTTTAAAAGTTTTCTAGAGAGTGGATCTTATGTTAAATGCTGTTACCACAAGAAAACAAAAATTAATTTTAAAAGAAAAATTTAAAAATGGGGCAGAAGGAAACTCTGGGAGGTGATAGAGAAATTTATGGTCTTGTTTGTGGTGATAGTCTCATGGGTGTACATTTATCTCCAAACTCATCAAGTTGTATACATTTAATATGTTCAGCTTTTTGTACGTCAATCATATTGCAATAAAGTGGTCAAAAACAAGAAAAAAATCAATTTAGTCATCCATTCTTGATTGACTGGTAGTAGCTTTTCCACAGTGTAGATTATCTATCACAGAATTTTAGCACCGAATTACTTTTCTTCTTGACACTTAACCAACGTGTTGTTATTTTTTTCTGGGGACATAAATTTATTTTTAATATTAGTCTAACTAAAACTGCATGAAAAAGGGGCAAAAACTGAAAAGTTGTCATTATATGCTAAAGCCAAATATAAATGACTTTGGGATCTCTCTGTATTTCTATTCCCCTCTGTTAGAGCAGATAATCAAATATTGGCACCAAGTGCAGGGGAAAGTTGGAAATGATATAAAAATGTGTTTGTGTTGCTAGAGTTTCCTGGCCAATTCAGTGACACAGAACCAGAAATGGCCAGGGTGTAAATCCCACTGGATGAAAATGTCTGACAGCTACTACACTAGCAAGAGGCTTTCCAGTCGCCCCTGTGAAAGAACTCAACATGGCAAAGAGGAAAGATTCGAACGGAAAAACATTTCTTTGTAATGGGGAGTCTGGGTTCATTAAAACTGCCTATATCTTTTGAGCATACATTATGTTATTACCACCTAAGTGACCGATTTAGAAATGGGACCAATAACAAATGAGGCAGTTGTATCCACTGCATCATTAATTTTCAGGGCTATTGGCCAGGCGTGGTGGCTCAAGCCTATAATCCCAACACTTTGGGAGGCTGAGGCAGGCCTGAGGTCAGGAGTTCAAGACCAGCCTGGACAACATAGTGAAACCTCGTCTCTGCTAAAAACACAAAAATTAGCCAGGGGTGGTGGCAGGCGCCTGTAATCCCACCTACTCGGGAGGTTGACGTAGGAGAATCGCTTGAACCCGTGAGGCAGAGGTTGCAGTGAGTTGAGATTATGTCACTGTACTCCAGCCTGGGTGACAGAGAGAGGCTCTGTATCAAAGATAAATAAATAATAAAATAAAACAAAAACTAAAATTTTCCAGTGCTACCAAGGTGTCTCTGTGTGCGTGTGGGAGGAGGCATGTTTTCATATAAATCTGAAAAGTGAGTCAGTCTAATGGAGTATTTTTCCTTGTAATCTGGGGACATTGGTGTCCTTGTTTTAGTCATGCTTCAAATGTCAAAATACCCAAACTTTAATCCCTGGCATCAAATAATAAGTAGTATGTGATACTATATTTTTAAAAAACTAAACGCCACTCTACTTTCAAAATGCTTATTTTGAAAGAACTCACCATTGCTATACATCAGGGACTTCTCTGTGTCTCCCATTCCTTCCTTTAAGAAAAGCAAACTCTAATTTCATTATATTGATCCTGCTGCTTCTTTTTATAGTAGGAGGTGTTTAGGGGACAATAATATTTTAATTGATAAATTGCCATATCAGTGGAGCCACACATATATAGATCTGATAAAGAGATCCTAGACATTGAACAGGAAGCATTATGTTTGATTTGAAGTTGTTCCCCTTTGTTTATCTATATTTTATTTGTGGGAAAAAAGTTAGAAAAACATATTTAGTGGCCAAACGGGTGAACTGTGGCAGACAAATAGTTGACTATCAAAGATTCATGCTTCCCAGTTACTGCTGGAAGTGGCTGCCCCTCATGGAATATATTTCCTAGCCTTCTTGCTATAATTAGGGCCATGTAACCAGTTCTTACTGATGAAATGTGAGCAGAAGTGAATTACATCACATATAGGTTTAGGTGACCAGGTAATTGTGACTTCTCCACTCTCTTTTCTCCCATTATGCAGCTAGATGGAGAAGACTCAGCAGGGAACCCAAGGCCCTGTGAGATGTGGAACCAAAAAAAACTTTAAAAAGCCTGGGACCATGAATAACAACGAGGACTGTTTCCCAATTAAAAACACCTATTTTAGACTCAAATAAATTTCTATGAGTTTTAGTCATCTTAAATTTCCTGAGTTTGTTGGTTATACCAACTAATGTTACCTGAACTAATACATCACACCACTTGATTTATAAAATACATTCTCAGTATCTTCTTTAATGTCGTCTAAGTCAAACTCCAAAAATATTCTATAAATCTCATCCAATCAACACATATTTAGTGAGTGGTAAATATATGGAAGATTATTAATATATCATTTTTTCTTTAGGAAAATAGAGCCCAAAATATCAGATCTATAATTCTAATTATATATATCACATAATTATATAAAGAGACTGCAAATGTGGTACTAGAATAACTAGAATATCACTTTTTACATTGCTCAGCTTCAATTCTTACCTCTATTTCCATCCTCCCACTCATTCACTACTGGAATGACATCCTCACGTCTTTGTATATCAGAAACTAATTTTGCCATTTTATAAAACTGGACAGAAATAACCTGTGTTTGTTGGTACTTACCATTTCTACTCCGCAAAAATCCTGCTAAATCTTTTCAGTGTCACTGGGATGGCTTGATCCTCCATGGTTTTCCATTATTAGCAAATTAAGATGTCCTTTGGGGCCTGATCTCATCACGTAAGTCACTTAAATACTGTATGGAAAATACTCTATACTAATCTCTTTGTATCTGTGTTGAAAATCACCAATGTGTACTCTCAATCTCCTGCAATTATCTCCAGTCCAGGCTTCCAAATGGGAAAATATATGTTTCTTGATCAGAATCATGTTCAAATCCAATTAGATAAAGTCTCCCGACCACATGAGGTTAATATTTTCACTCTCAAATAAAAACTCAGGTCAACTTAAGAAAAGAAAAATCTGTTTAAAAAAACTCCATCCACAGTTTGCATAATTACTAATAGTGCCTCTAAGTAAGTCTCCTATGCTGGCTGCACAAATAATTTCTAAAGTTTCTAACACCTCAATTTGAAGTGAACTGAACCGTTACTAATTCTCTTGATTTTAAGAAGGTTTCAATTAAGACTAGCCTCCCCTCACATTTTATCACAATAATGCTATTCCTAAGAGTTGCAACTTCCATAGCTCTGTAAAAAACATGTTTCCCATAGGATTGCAGAATAACTAACAGTTCTATTTTTCACATTCCTGCCATGTGGAAAAGAATAGCTATCATTACATTAAGACTCTCAGAGAATTGAATAAAAGACACATAACCAAGTAAATCTCTTCTACCTTCTTCTCTCTGCCAGCACCTTGCTGTCTCCTTCAACACTGCTCCAGGTGATTTGTGCCTCAGAGTGTATTTCAGAGGTTCTGGTCCAGTAGAATTGCAAAATGGTTTTTGCCAGGAGCATTTTTTCTCATTCATTTGAAAGGAAATTGCAACCACACATTTCTGACTCACTTATGCTTAAATCATCAACATTTTGGCTTCTGGGAGCTTTCTGATGACCAGCTAGGCTAGGTTACCTTTAATGAGCCTTTAAAATGCATTTTCCTTAAAAAACAGAAATTACAAAGTGCTGACCATCTCATTTATTATGCAAAATAAGCATAGTTCAAATGTGTAGTAAAAATTTTAAATTGTATTCAGTGTCTATTTTTTTCTATAAAATTAATTCCCTCAAATCTAAAAAGCATTTGCTGTTATACTTTTGCTCAAGTTTTTCATTTATCTTCACCTTCCTTTTAGCATTCATGACAAAAATTGAACTCACTCTTATAGTTCATGTCAGATATTTCAGTAATTTCAGCATCGGGTACAAAATACCAAGGTTCCTTTGAACCTCGAGTTCATATTTGAGTAAGGTTGTCTGGGACCTTCAAACGCTTTGGGTCAGCTCACTGGGCTTCATTCGACTCCTCTTCCTTCAGTTTTCACCGCAGCCACGGTTCCATGCCAGGCTCTGGCAAGATGGTTTCTCTTTCAGCATCACTGTGCCTGTGTTCCTGTGTCCTTGGAGAGGCAGGTACCGGATGATGGGAATGAGATGAGATGCACTGAAACTGACATAATCCAGAGTTCCTGCAGGCATTTATGGATGGTAGAATTTATATTCAATGAACGGTTCCATTCCGTGGATATCAAAGTGGAGTTTATATGTTTGTTTGTGTGTGTGTGTGTGTGTGTGTGTTCTC
Organism: Theropithecus gelada; assembly: GCF_003255815.1. Classification (NCBI taxonomy): domain Eukaryota; kingdom Metazoa; phylum Chordata; class Mammalia; order Primates; family Cercopithecidae; genus Theropithecus; species Theropithecus gelada. Next base: position 118,915,249 of record NC_037682.1, on the reverse strand, counting down.
TCCATATCAGTAACTATTCAACTCAATTGAACCTTCTTTTTTGTCATGAAGAAATACTTTCTTTCTAATCTATGTAAAATAAGACTGGACTGGGAATCAGAAGACATGGATTCTAATTTAATATATCATTTGTTAATGACTGTGACTTAATAGTGGTAGATAACGTTTAGTGAGTACCAACTACACTCTAGGCACTTTATAAGTACTCATAAAACTGCGTGAAATAGGTCCTATTACTATCCTCATATTACAGGTTGTAAAACTGAGGCTCAGAGAGGTTAGGTAAGTCATGATTTGATCCCAGGCATTCTGACTCTAAAGCCCTTGAACTAATTGTTATGTGCTAACATCCTATAATTTCGCTCACCGGAAGAATGGAGGCAGTGGGCTATTAGATTCACTCTTTTACTCAACAACTGTTTATTAGGCATCTACTATGTTCAGGTAAAGTTGTGGAAAATGGGAATGAAATGAAAAACAATACAGACAGAATTTCTGTGACCCTGGAGCTTCCATTTCAATGGATCAGTAAAGGTCTTTCCAACTTTAATAGCTTTAATATTCCTTATTTAATGGTTGTGTGTAGATCCTGCCTAGTCTTCCATGTAAAACTCAAGTCTTATGTCCTTTACGAAGACTTGTTCTGGCTATGTTCACTCTTTCTGACCTCTCTATTTTCAACAACTATCATGTTTTCCATTATATTGTCATTTCACAGTTGTATTTAAGCCAGCTCACCATAATAAAATTTAAAAGTTATCAGAGAATGAGCACTTTAGGGCAAATAAAAATGCCTTTCACACAGCAGGTTTCGATAAACACTGTTTCAGATTTATTAGATGACAGGAGATTCCAGACGATTTAACCTGCTCTTTGTTCACTTTTTCCTGGGTCATCTCCCTCTGTTTTATTTTCGTTTCCACTTCTATGTGGCTAGCTATGCCCTTTCCTCTCCTAAACTCTATGTACTCCACAATTGTTTAATTCATTAAGTAATATGGTAAATCCTTATAAAGTCTCTCTTAAGGGTCAGATATCGTACAGGGTGACATAAAGATAAATTAAGAGTCCCTAGACATTGAGGATGGAAGTTATTGAAGTTATTGATAAATAAATTGCAGTTTAGTGAAGAGTGGACCATGTAAGATGCAAGTGAAGTTCTAAATCAGAACCTAATACTCACTGGAAATGGGAGGATGACTGTACTCAACAGTGGTTCCCTTGAAGTTGTGTTCTGCAGGATAAATGGAAATTTTCTTGGTAGAGAAATAAGGCCAAGAGAATTTTAGGTAGTGAGAGTGGAATATGAAAGAGACATATTTGGCAAGGAAATGTTTGGCAGTGATATAACATTTGTGGGTGGATGTAGAAGAGACTGCAATTATATGTTGGGGCATATTTAACAAACTCTGTAAGATAAATTGAATGCAGTAAGCAGTGGGAATCTAAACGAGGTTATTAAACAGAAAGTGCCATTGAAAAGAATTTTCTAGTTTGGAGGATGATGTCAATGTTAATGTCCCTGCTCTTCTTGATGAGTGTCTGCCATTAACCCAAGCATATCATCCTGCTCTTATCTCAACACCAAATGCCCTGGCAACAACGCCTGCAGAGAGTGCTGGAATATCAGGGTCGGGAGCTAGAAGCAGGGGACCACTTCTGACCTAGAGTTAAGAGAGAATCACTCGAGAGAATCCTCATGACTTCTAACCAAATTACTTAGCCATATAACACATAAAATTCCACAAAAGTAACATTAAAGTGTTAAATAGAGGATTTTGGAGATTTTCTTATCTAACTCAGATAAGGAAACTGAGACCTCAAAAGATTTTTTTTTTTTTTTTAATGAATGCAAATTCCAGTTTATAGGCCCAGCAGGGCACAGCGGCTCACACCTGTGATTCCAGCATTTTGGGAGGCTGTCACAGGTGAATCACCTGAGGTCAGGAGTTCAAGACCAGTCTGGCCAAAATGGTGAAACCCTGTCTTTACTGAAAATACAAAAAATTAGCCTGGCAAGGTGGTGCGCACCTATAATCCCAGCTACTCAGGAGGCTGAGGCAGGAGAATTGCTTGAACCCGGGAGGCGGATGTTTCAGTGAGCTGAGATCATGCCACTGTACTCCAGCCTGGGCGACAGAGTAAGACTCTATCTCAAAAAAAAAAAAAAAATTCCAATTTATAGGCCCACGTAACAGTCAGCAACATACAAAATAATTGGCTTGACATATACTTTTACTTTATAATCATTTTGTTTTGTGCTTTCTGGGCAAATATGTCATCCTATCATTGGTGTACATTATTTGTGTAGGAATCAGCCCATCATCTGCTTCCCATACCTATATTAGAATCCAGCAAAGAAAGTAGCTCTTCTTTGCCCCCAACTCTCCTGCTTTAAGGAGCCATATTTAAAGTTATTTATTTGCTCAAGTTTACTAGTGGATGGAATTTGGAAGCATAAATAGCTTGTAGAGGAAATACATTTCTCTTTGGGTTTATTTACTTTGTGCAATAGATGTGCATTAGATTTGGTCTTTCTTTAAATCAGGGCAGCAAGATCAGATGCTTGTATTTAACACTAGAAGTTTTGAGACAGATGAAGCTGTTTTTGTATCTAATTACCAAAGGAAAAATGATCCTCTATAGTCCTGTTTACTAAAGCTGCTGACTTTTAGTTACTTTGGGGGATGAAGTCTCAGCTAATCAAATATTGCTTGGTCTTCCATTTACCATTATTCAATTATTTTGATATTGTTCCTCATGTGTTGTTTTACTCAGATGTTGTATTAGTCAAGACTCTTTTTAAGAAAAACAAACAAACAAACAAAACAAAGACAGAAGTAGCTTAGGCCAAACAAGAGATATATTGTCACATATAGCTACAAAGTTAGCGACCATTACACATGGATGGATAGAGGGACTCAAACAATATATGTTTATTTATCTTTCTCTCTTCTCCGGCTCTTCTTCCTGCTATGTGTTGAATTTATTGTAAGGCTGGTTCTCTCCATATGGTAGAAAAGATGGCTACTAAAAATGGCAAGCCTAGACCCATATTGCCTGCCAATCTAAAAGAATAAACCTTCTGCCTTCAAATGTCTATATATCAAATATCTTCATATAAGGACCCTGATTAGACCTACTTGGATATCTCATTACTACACATCACTCTCCCCACCAAACAATGTATTATGTACTTCATCCAGGTACTGTGGTTAGTCTAGTTTGAGCTGCATGCCATGATTGGGGTGGTGCGAGGGGTAGGGCTGTGATGGACAGTCCTGCAATGGGGCTGTGGTTGTTTCTGCAAGCAATGGAGTCTGTCAGACTACAGTGTCATCTGCATAAGACATAATTCCAATAGTTCCTCTTCTAACTGTCTCTCATAAAACAAACAACCACCAGTACAACAAAAACATTTGTTCCCTTTCCATCCCAAACAGTAATTGAAGACACATTCTTGTATTCCATTCTGTTTCATAACTAGAATCCCTGAGTGTGGGGCCTTATTCTTGTTAACTCTACATGTAGTTCCTCAGCATCTAGCTACATGGATGGATAAACAAAAACCTGCCTTACCCTCAAAATTCACAGTAAATTATGATGGGATGAAATGAAATAACTTTTATTGAACTATCATGTAGGAAAGTGGCAACTGTTTATAGAATTCACTGCCTCTTGCTTGATAGGGAAAGCAAAGATTCTCTTTCTTGGAGTGGGATGAATGTTGTGGTAGTTTATCAGTCAGGAAGATTTCAGCAGCAAATAAAACAGCTTTGGTTAAAATTGGTTACAACTCTAAGAGGGTTTGTTACTTAATAAAACAGGAGAGTCATAGGTAGGGCCAAGCACTGCTCATAGTACCTCTGGTATCTGGGCATGACTGTCTTAGCTTTGTCCTTCTGGCTGTGATGTTTTCATCCTCAGGCTTGTCACAAGGTGGTTGCTGGAATTCCAGTGCCATATCCAGGTGAGGTGGAGATCAGAAGAACTGTTTCTTAATGAAAATGAAACTTTTCCCAGAATATTCAACAAAACTTCCCCTCCCCTCAAAATAATATGTGTCTAGGAATTAGGTACATGTTTATACCTAAATAAATCACTGTCAGTGCTATTAATTGCTATAATTGGTTTATATTGCTAGAGCTGGGAGGGTTTGCTGCATCCTCTGAATCATACGCTGTGTGGAGAAAGCAGGAATCCTTGAACAAAATCAGGATTCTATAAAGAAGAAAGGAAGTGGAATGAATGCTATCTATACATTCTAACTTGTCAACCTAGCTCCTCAATCTGGCTGACTCCAGTTCTACGCTATAAGAGGCTCTTCAGAGTTTATTGTCCTTCCTAACAATACCCAGGGAGGAGGTGGTAATGCCCGGTTTTTGAGATGGCAGTCACACATCTTTGTTTACCAGACTTGGGAAGAAATCCAGTAATACGCCAGCTTAAAAACTCTAGTAAGCTGTTGGTATATATTTTTTCTTGGTCAGTAAATGATACTAGAAATCTGCTGAAGTAAACTGTAATTTACTTTTACAGTTTCTATTTTTTAGCAACAGGCATCAAGGCTTTGACCATCCCCTGAACATTCCACTAATGGTTTCCACCCTGGTTTCAGCTTGTTGTTTAAGGCAGAGATAATTTGTTCTCTGCCACCAGGCTAGACCCCAGCGGAGGGTGATTTTCAGGGGAATATTGTCTACTAGACTATGAGTTTATGCACACAGGAAGTTTAGTCTGGTTCCTATATATTTGGCCTTTCCCATTTCCTTATCTTCTGGTTCCAAATCTTAAGATTTTTCATTGTCCCATCTTTGCTCATACCAACTGCAGTTCCACTAATCGTTTGGCCTTCAGTAATAATGTGTCATTAGCCGTAAGAGAAAGGTCCATTCTGGTACATACTATTCCTTTTCCAACAGGTAAATTGAGACCGATGATGACGATGATTAATTTTGCACCTTACCAAAGACCATAACAGCCTTTTGCATCTCAACATTTCTTACCCAATATCCCAGTAATATAAACTAAGTAGTATTTAGTACAAGTTAGATTAAATAGAGAGCAGTTTCCAATGGTTTGTCTTCTACATAATGAAGACTGGCTATTTTCCAGCTAAAAAAGAGGGACTACCTCTCCCTCCAACCTTCACCTCACTTCCATCCGGTCTTGTTCCTATTTTAGGCTTTGTCATGCGTAACGCCTTCCTTAGAAGTACCCATTTTTCTATTAATGAGAACCCTCTTGTCTGTGATGTTTAAAAGCTTTATTAAAACTGGCTTTCCACAAAATGAAATGAATGATCCTACTTGACCAGAAAACCTTAGGAATGTTCAAGACTTTGGGCACAGTCAGCCCTGTGGATGTAGCGGCTGCCATGAGGATGCTGACTTTGTCTCTGTCTCTCGGCTCTGCTCCTCTCTGCATGACTGCATGGACTTCTTCTCCGTCAGGTTTTCTCCATGTGTCAGGAAACATGGTTTCTGGCAGCCCCAAGCCTCCATTTGTATGACTTGCAATTCAAAAAAGAAGAGAGACCATCTGTCTTCCATATCCATATATCACATCCATCCAAATTTTTACTCTGGTGGAATTACTGGGGTCACATGCTTCTACTTGCACAACTCACATTGATCACGGGGTGGGACACATATGATTAGGTAAGTCTGGGCAATGTGGTGCCCACTCTTACAACAAGGATAGTAGGACACCTGGAAAGACAGATCAGTATTACACGAAGGCCGGAAGTGGGTTCACAAGCAGAGGCACAGGGACAACAAAAGCAAAGTGCTCACTATGGGTAGGAAAGAAAGAAAGCTGGCCAAGGTCAGATTTGAGTGCCATATTGTTCCCTACCCAGGGATTTAAGCACCCCAACTTTATTCTGCTCTCTAACACTCAGCAGCAACTTGTGCTGTGTGGGAAGATGCATTTGTCCAGTAAGTAAAGACAATCATATGGATGTATCTTAAAGAGTTCTTCAGATGAATGCTGCTTTCCAAGTGTAAAATGTTGTTATGAGAAAACCTTTGCAACTTGAAGTTAATTTATGCAAAGGGGAGTTGGGGGTTAAAAGCAGCACTATGCAGCCATTTCTCAAACTGTCTTTTTTACAGCTTACATTAAAAGACTCTCCCTAACTCCCCCAAAATGAAAAAAGAATTCAACCATAGAATAACCCTCAATACTATTTTCTTTCCCAACAATATTGCTTTCCATTTTTCTGATTTTTCCAATGAACAGATCATGTGAAAGCATTAATGATTGCACAATGCACAGGGTTAGTAAGGTAAGTGGAGCTCATAATTACCTCATTTACATTCTTTTATTCACTGAAACAGAATTCTTAATGACTTTTATGTGAAATGCAGGGTAATCAGCACAAATGAAGCTCTCTGGTGCAGGGTGCAGAAGTGAGCCAAGTCACTGGCTTTCAACAAAAAATGCTTGATGAATGGTCAGACAAAGGTGCCCAGCATGGTGCCCTAGGATGCTCCATTGGAAGAGACTTAGCAAAGTCTTATGTTTTAGGAGACTAGGACAATGAGGTTGAGATCTAAGAAGCAGGGCTTAAAAGCAGGAAGAATCAGTATAGTATCCGCAACCATCTCCCTGACGTTCTGTAGGAGAAATAAGCAGCCTTCTTTGCGCAAAGTATTGTAGGTTAAGAAAACCAGTCAGTGAATGGAGAACCCTGCATATTAGTCCTGGCCTGTGCATAGAGCAGCTGTGAAATGTTAAATGAATTACTTCACCTCTCTGGACTTTAGATGGTCCACTTGTGAAAGAACAGGTGCGCACTGCAGAATCCCCTGGGAAACAAGTTCCCCTTAAAACAGATTTGTTTGATATTTGCCTGGTCTACAGTACAGTATCTCCTAGGGAAGGGGTACAACAATTGTATTCTGAACAAAATCCCCAGGTGATCTTTAAACAACCAGCATAAAATTGAAAACACTAAAAACTACAACAACAAAAAACCTGACATATTCATGTGAGCAAGAGGCTCTTTAGGTGAACCATTCTCGACATTCAAAAAATAAAAAATAAAAAATATGGGAAGGATAAAAAGCGTGTCCAATTAACAAGGACACCTATGGCAGCATGGGTATTCAAAAGACAAAATGAAACATTTCAAATGTGTGGCAATTATATTGAATTTAATGATGGCATGAGCCAGGCAATGCGAAGGACAGATAATTTTTTCTAACATTAAGAAATCTTAATGCTGGAGAAACACACCCTATGAATCTGGATGGTTACCTGGACGGGCTAAGAGTCGTAGTCAACAGGACTAGAGGTTTCAGCCCAATTTCCATACCTCTCTTAATTGATACACGCAACGAGTCCTGTATTCCAGATTTTGACATGATTAGGTGCTCAGATTTTAACCTACTGATCTTTTGCCAGTGCTTATACACTGTATAAATAAATGTATGTGATTTCTAAATTCTTTCCATTTATAATGTATCATGGGTATGTTGGAACCTGAGTGCACTATTGACAAATATTCCAATTATTCTAGAGACATTCTAGATTTTCATATCCATGATGCTGATTTTTAAATGTGTTAAAATTATTCTAGGATTTTTGGGGACCCAAACTGTAAATCAAACAAATTTCATTGTAAGCATTGCCTCTTACTTATACAGTAATAATATGCATTAAGAAAACCCGTCTATGTTATTCAATAAAAGTCTTTGACGGTTAATTTTGTCTGTGTACTCTTAAAATCTGTGAGAAATATGATAGGACTAGTGTGTCTTCTTAATATTCCTAGCCTCCATGATTTTATCTGATCTGTTCATGGTCTAACTTATAAGTGTGTATTGTGGCAAACGGTATCTCTTGTCTGCAGAGGGAAATGCACTAATACAGTATGGAAACCAAGGTGGTGAATGTCTTAGTCTTTCACTGGGTAAGTGTCAGTGTTCTGATTTGAACAAGGAGGTTAGGATCTCATTCCCCATGCTTTAAATTAGTGTATGCTCCTCCCCACGACAGGATTGCAGAATTTCTACTTCATTATCAAAGTTTGTGGGAGTGACTGTTGTATTTCTTTCTATGCCCTCTAATCATTATTTCCCTACTACTTAAATCACTCTATTATATCTGCAGGGGTACATAATTTAACTATACATTGTAGCCTGCTGCTACTTAACTTCCTGTATCTCTCAGGACTACAGTCCAATAGTTTTGGTGCCCTGAAGCAGATAGATATGAGACTTGGAAGGTGGGCTGGGAAAAGGTTGGGCAGTGGTCAAGGGACTGCCTGTAGCACTGGAATACCAATCAAGCGCAGAGTCCACTCAGGCACTGTATGTTGAGTCTATGACCTCAGGAGCTTGGCTGGCTCCTGAACATTGGTTATAGGAAGAAACCCTCTTTTCCTCTTTAATGGTTGCAAAACTTTTTTGAAGGCAAATACATGCACTTCTCTGCAGAACATGCATGTTCGCCAAGTAGAGCAAAGGTAAGTAGCGTTTTTCTCTGTAGAAGGCAGCTGAGCAACAGCTTAAGTGCCGCATTTGGATGCAAAACCACCACATCCTCACCATTCTGTGCCTTATTTCCACAAGAGTGATGGATGTGGATACAGGCACAAATACTGGCTACTCTGAAGTCCCAATATCTCAGTTATCATGTAGCACAAATTGTCTCTGTTTTTGCCTAAGCAGTCAAGTCTCTTACAAATATGTTTGCAAGTTGATAGATCACGGACCCACATTTGTTTAAGTAAAGCATACTTCCAGGACATCCGTACTAGTTTACCAGGAATTGCTTCTTCTGTGTATGGACCTTTTAGGCAGCTCAGTCTCCCTGGGCTTTTCTGTTAGAATAAGCTCAGTCCACCGTGTGTCTCACTACTCCCCCAGACATGGACATGCCCACTAGGCATGGCTTCTCCAGCTATTACCACACGCCCTCTCTTTGGCCCTGAAACCACTTAGTCTCTACATTGCACCCATCCCTGAGCTTCCAAGAGACTCTAGATTCCCAAAATGCAAGTGGTACTCAATGACCAAGTCAGGGAGAATGTTATTTGTCATTCGTGGTGTTTTCTTCTAAAAATGTCCCAAACCACTGTTGCTTTTCCCTCATTGCCTTGCAGAATTCACTCAAACAAATCTTCCAGATTTTAAAATATTTCTTCTGGACATGTAATTAGTGTAATCAGTTGTTAGTGGATTTAAGTAACTCTTTGGTTCTTAAAATCCCAGCTCTCCAACCTGTGGGTTTGGGATTCCTGTGTCAAGTTCCTTGTGTTTAACTCTGTATTTTCTTAATGATTTTTTCTCAGGCTTTAAATAAATAGATATATCCTGCCCATTCCTTTTTTTAGTCAAACATAACCAATGTGCATTCTGAACCCACCTTGAAGAACACAACAAAGTGTCTCAGGAATTAGAAGCATGAGACGCCTCTGAAAAGGGGAGACTTATAGGGCTGAATAAAGAAGGATTTATTTTGAGTCTTTATAGAAAAGAGTTGGGCTCCAAGAAGCCCTTAATTTCCTGAGTTGCCAGTAACTACCCCTACTCTTAGCAATAGACAAGGTTATCCTCAGGAGAAATTGAACTCACTTCCTCACTGAATGAGTAGTGATAGCATAGTGGAAGAAGTGAGGCTTCTTCGTAGAAATAAAGGATTAAGTGAGCACATACATACTGAGCTCTGAGAACCCCCTTTCAACCTACTACTTGTCTCTTTCCTTTTAGCCTTGGAAATAACTGGGGACACATGCAGTCCTTACTCCCACCCCCTGCAGGACTGGTGTGTTTTCCATTAACTTTTTAATGGCACACTTTTGAAGAAAAACAGTCTATAGCTACTACATATTTCAAGAACCTCTAAGAGAAAAGACAAAAATCAAAATAAACAGAGGAAAGAAACTTTGAATACATAGAGACAAATGTTTGGAGCAGCAAAACAAACAAATAAAACAAAAAAACCAACAACAAAAAGAAAACAGACAAATGCTTGGAGCAGCAGTAGATAAAATCAAATAAAATGTGATCACTGGTTCAATCAGATAATATATGGCAATGGTGAAGGAAGAATAGGATACTATCAGAAAAGAAACATGGAAAATTCTTAAATTCTTATAAAAAAACATTGAAAGTTCTTAAAAATGAGAATACAATATTTAATGGAAGGATTGTACCATCACTATGAGGTCATATTAAAAGACAGTAAACAAAGAGACAAGACAAAAATTTAATGAGAAAAAATGTGGAAATTATAGGGCTAATGAAGTAGGTCATACATATAATTGAAAGAGGTTTCAAAAAAATTATAAAAAAGAGCAAACCAAACGGATGGAAATTTATTTTTAAAAATACAAAAAACAATTCAATAATTGAAGAACATGAATTCCAGATACAAAGAAAAGACCCACTGACTTCTCAGCACTGAGTTAAAAGACTTTTTCTTCCTCCAAACAACAACATCCAGAAATTTCAAGAAAAATTGGCAAATTAAAAATATTAGAACTATTCAGAGAGCATTAGTAAAAGGTTATCACATTAAAAAAAACTGAGAAAACAAAATGGCATAATCGACTTCACAAGGACAACAAGAAAAGCAAAAAAGAGAGTGGAGACATGCCTTCAAAATTCAACGTGAAATTCCCTTTCACTCAATGAGTGTAAGGAGAATAAAGACATTTTTGGACATGTAAAATCTTGAAAAGGTATATCTCAAAGACTCTCTTCCAGAAAATTGCTGGAATTTGTGTGTGCAATTACACCTAGGAAGTAAATTAGGAAGGAAAAGAGATGGGATTAGGAAATGACCTACCTTGGGTGGTGAGACAAGAAACTGAACTGACATCTGTGTGGCAGTCTGGTGACAGAGGACAACTGGAAAAAAGGAGGGACATGCATTACCATTTTCAGAGCATATGATTACTGTAAACCTGAAAATCTCAGCACAGCCAACCAAAAATCATTAGAAAACTTAAGAACAGACAGAAGGTGGTGGACTATAGTTTTATTAAGCAAAACATAATAGTTGTCAATTTTGTTCAAACAAAAATCTCTTAGGAAATAAATGCAAGATGAATTTATGAATATCAGACAAAAAAGATAAAATACTTAGCAAAATACTTAATAGATTTGCAGAATCTAAATGATGAAAATGTTAAAACTTTGCTGAAGGAAACCAAGACATATAAACAGAAATATATATCCTTCTAACAGCATAGGAATAATTAATATTTAGAAAATTTCAATTGTTTCTAGATTAATGCATAAGTTAATACAGTCAATTAAAATACTTATTGTTATATATTTGTAAAACTAGTCAAGTTAATTACAATTTAAATTCATATAGAAAAAGAAACAGATGAGAATTCTTAAGGAAAAATACTTACAGGGAACTTGCTATATTACATAATGAAACTATTACAAAATTGTAGTAGATCATTTGTTACTGACACATAACTAGACAGATCAATGGATTAAAGGATACACACACACACACACACACACACATCTAGACGATTTAGAACTACAAAGGTGATATTTCAAAGCGATGGAGAAAAGATGGAATGTTGTTTTTAACAGGAGAAAATGAGACTTTCCTTGTCCTCCACCATTTGTTTCCTGATAACGTTTTACATTAGTGTGGTACATTTGTCACATTTAATAAACCAACATGAATACATTATTATTAAAGTGCATACTTTACTCTGATTTCCTTGGAAAATACCAAGGAAATCTCTGTTTTCTATTCCAGGACAACACGTTACAATTATTCACCAGACCTCTTTAGACTGCTTTTGGCTGCGAAGGTCTCTCACAGTTTCATTGTTTCTAATGATCTTGTCAGTTTTGAAGTCCACTCGTCAGGTATTTTGTAGAATGTGCCTCGCTTTGGATTTGTCTGATGATTTTCTCATATTAGACTGGGGATATGGATTGTGGGGAGGGAGACCACAGAAGTAAAATGCCATGCTCATCACACCAGATCAGGGTAATACTGTCAATACGATTTATCATAATTATGTTAACCTTGATCACCTGGTTGATACAGTGTTTGCCAAGCTCCCTACTGTGAAACTACTCTTTTTTCCCTTTTGCGTCTTTCCTCTTTGCAGAAGTTACTTTGCTTTGCTCACACAGAGTGAGGCATTGTGCTCCATCTCTTTGGGAGTGGAGTATTTGTATAAATTATTTAGAATTCCTCTTCATGGGAGTTTCATCTCGTCTCCCCATGTATGTTTTATTTGATCATCTATTTACGTCAGTATGGACTCATGAATAATTATTTTATGCTTGAGATATACTTCAATAGCATGTTATTTATTTGTATTTGTTGCTCTGATTGTTCTGGCATTGGCCATTGGTGGCTCTTTTATTTGCTTCCTGTGTTTCTTTGACATACCCCTGTTACTGTGTTTTTGTTGTAGTTGTTATTTGTTTGTTTTGAGTACCTCCTTGTTAATGCTGTAAGATGTTTCAAACTAATCTTGTACATTTCCTGCCCAGTCCTAGAATCAGTCACTTTTCCAAAAGCACTGTTCCTTTTATTGGAGAAAGGTATTAGAAAACAAGATCTGGGCACTAGGTTTGTTCATTATTGCTGGGGCACCACTGTTTCCAGGCCCCGTGTGCAAGGAAATGTATGTATGCATACAAACGCTTCCATATATTCATGTCTATAAATATTTTCAAATGCATCTATTTATATCTATATTAAGTTAAATATTAATTAGTTCACACTGGTTTCACCAAATGTAATACATTATCACATGGATTATTCTAGGTTTCTCCTTGTTAATCTGTTTATCTGTAACCTCCCATTCCAAAAGTAAGAAAACTGGATCCCACCATCTGCCATCCATTTACATAACTGTTCAATTGTAATATACTTTTCAGAATTGTTAATCAGTACCCTTGTGAGGAAAGAAAAAAACAAAAAACCTTATCTACTAGAAGACATTGCTATATGCTGGTCTTTGGCTCTTTAGTGTTACAGACTCTACTCATTTCCAAAGTTACTTAAGTCAACCCCTTTAGGATGGTTGTTTCATAAATTTTTAATACACTTATAATATTTTATCACAGTCTGCATTACATCCGTGGGCCCTCTACGTGATTTTTAAATTTGCGTACATTAAGGTTTTCTGTTTGTTGTATAACAGGGATTTTGCATTTTTCAGCCGGATTGGAAAAATGCATAGTATCCAGTATCCACCATTTGAGTATTATGTAGCTTCCTTTCACCACCCTAGAAAAACTTCCTGTGCTTTAAGTGCTCAATCCTATCCCCACCCCAAGCCCCTGGCAACCACAAATTTGTTTACCATCTCAATATTTGTGCCTATTCCAGATTATCTTATAAATGGAATCACGCAGGATATAGACTTTTCAGACAGACTTACAGAAGCAACCATGTTGTCTGGGGTAAATACCCTGGGTCCATTGTGTCGCGCCAAGAAAATTTAGGACATGGACACACACAAGGAGTTTAGGAGTGGAGGTTTAATGGGCAAAAGGAGGAGAAGGAAAAAGAAAGGAAAACAGCTCTTTCTCCAGTGAGAGACAGGGGACTTCAGAAAGGAAAAGCAGCCAGCAGGGGATGCGCCGGATTTTATAGTCAGGCTTGAGGAGGTGATGTCTGATTTATGTAGGGCTCATACGTTGGTTCCATCTGGTGTGACGTTTACGTAGCATGTAGGGAAAGGCTGGTCGTTCTACCTTAATCCTATTATGCAAATGAACTCTCCCCTTGGCCAGTGTCATCTTGTTTGCTCCTTACTGTGCATGTGGCTGGTAGAGAAGGGAAGATGGCGCCGCCATTTTGAACATGTTTAGTCCCACCTAGCTCTTTCCTGAGAGCATTCACCCAGGCAAGCTCCTAGCTTGCTGGTCTATGCCTGCAGCTTGACTATGTCTGCAGCTTGACTTTATAGGCTGCTCTTTGTTAGAAAATGATACGGGGCTGCTTTTCATTAAAAGGAAAACCTTACTGAGGACTTCTATACCTTCACTATCTGCCTACGTAATTTATTCTTAACTCCTGTACCATTACTTAGTAATATACAATTAAAATTCAGGTCTTTACATGACTTGATAGTTCATGTCTATGTGTCACTGAACAGTATTCCACTGGAAAATGCACCATAGTTTGTCCATCGATTCACTTTTTCAAAGACATGTTGGTTGCTTCCAGTTTTTGGAAATTATGGCTAAAGCTGATATAAACAATTATACACAGGTTTTTATACAGATAAACACTTTAAAATCAGATGGGTAGATACCTATGAAACCAGTGCCAGACTGTAAAGTAAGGCCATACTTAGCTTTGTAAGAAATTCCCAGGCTTCTATAATGCTACACCATTTTGTATTTCCATCAGCAATGAATGAAAGTTCCTGTTGCTTCATATGCTCACCAGCAATTACTACTGTCAATATTCTGCAGAGTGGTACCTCACCATAGTTTTAGTTTGCATTTCCCCAGTGACAAATAATGTTGAGCATCTTTTCATATACTTATTTGCCATCTGGGTATTTTCTTTGATAAGGTGCCTGTTTAGATATTTTTTCCCATTTTTAAATTGGGTTGTGTGACTAATGAGTGTTAAGAGATCTTACGAAACCCAAAATGTCAAAGATTATCTTCTAAAAATGTTTACTTCTACGACTTTTATGTTTCACATTTTTCATTAAGGTGTATTTTTCTGTAGGTTGTATGGTCTGTGATAGTTTATTTTTGGAGGAAAGGTGACATATAAACATTATATTTGTTGAAAAAAACTGTCTGCATTGAATAGTACGTGTACTTTTCCCAAAAGTTTGCTGATTATATGCATAGGTCAATTTCCGAGTTTAATCTATCCATCTGATTTGTCACCAGTTCTGCACTGCCATGATTGCTGTAGGTTTACACTAAGTTTTGAAATTGTGTATGAATGCTTCCAGTTTTGATTTTGTTCAACATTGTGTTGATTGTTCTAGGATTTTGGGTTTCCCATATAAATTTTAGAATCTGTTGATCTGGAAAAAAAAAAAAAAAGTATGCTAAGATTTTGATACAGATTTCAGTGAATCTTTGTATTAAATTGGGCAGAATTGACACCTTAACAATTTTGTATTTAAATTAAATAATAGAGAATCTCCATTTATTTCTATCTTCTTTGATTTTGTTCATTAGAGTTTTGTAGTTTTCTGAATACATATTCTGTAAATATTTGTTAGGTTTATGCCTAAATACTTTATTTTATGCTATTATAAATGGTATTTTTAAATTTTAAATTCCACCGCTCATTGTTGAGAGATATATATATCAAATATAAATACATTTAATAAGCTAAATAGCAAGGTCACTGGATACAAAGCTGATACACAAAACCAATTGCTATTTACCTTATTAATTCCAGGAAGGCCTTTTCTGAGAGGAGCAATTCTACATAGACAATAATTTTATCTATGAACAAAGAAAGTTTTATTTCTTGATTTTCAAAATGTATAGCTTTTATTTCTTTTTCTTGTCTTGTTGCACTAGATAGAGCTTCCAGTACAGTGTTGAATATTTTGCTAAATAGTCTCTTATCTATGTCCATGAGATACCTGCTCTGAAGTTTTTCTTTCTTGCAATGCCATTATCTGGGAAAGACTGAACTCATACATTGAGTTAGAAAGTGTTCTCTCCAGATAAAATTGCAGAGAATTGGTAACATATTTTTCTCCTTAAATATTTGGCCGAATTTACCCATAAAACTATCTGAACTTGAAGTCTCCATTTTATTTGATTTTATTATTTTATTTTAGTGTTTTGAGACAGGACCTTGCTCTGTTGCCCAGGCTAGAGTGCAGTGATGCAATCATGGCTCACTATTCCTTACCCCCATGGTTAAAGCAGTCCTCCCAAGTAAGGCTCCTGAGTAGATGAGACTGCAAGTGTGCCCCATCCTGCCTGGCTAATTTTTTAATTTTTGAGAGAGACCAGGTTTTGCGTTTTGCTATATTGCCCAGGATGGATGCCTTCTTTTTTGGAAGATTATTACTTAGTGATTCAATTTATTTTATCGATGTAGGGCTACTCAATTATCTATTTCTCCTTGAGTTGGCTGTAGGTTTTTTCTTTTGGTTTAGTTTTTGTTTTTTTGGTATGTGTATTTAAAGAACTCCATTTTATCTAAGTTTTAAAATTTGTGGGGATGGAGTCACTTGTAGTACTTCTTATCATTTGAATGCCCTTTGGATCCAATATGATTATCTGTCGTTCTTTTCTGATATTAGAAATTTGTCTTCTCCCTTTTTTCCTTGGTTAGCCTGGTTAGAGGTTTATAAATTATGTTAATTTTTTCCAAGAATCAGCTTTTAAGTTCATTAATTTTTCTCTTTTGTTCTCTTGTTTTCAATTTCATTGATTTATTCTCTAACCTGTATTTTTTTTCTGCTCAATTTAAGCTTAAATGGTTCTTCTTCCTCTCGTTTCCTAAGGTGGGAGCTTAGGTTATAGATTTTTTATTTTTCTTCTTTTCTTTTCCTTTTTTAGCTCTAAGGATCACTTTTTAATTTTTAATTTTTAACTTTTATTTTAGGTTTGAGGGTATATATGAAGGTTTGTTACATAGGTAAACTTGTGTCACAGGTATTTGTTGTACAAATTATTTCATCACCCAGTTACCAAGCCTAGTACCTAATAGTTCATTTTTCTGCTCATCTCACTCCTCCCACCCTCCACTCTCAAGTAGACCCCAGTGTCTGTTGTTCCCTTTTTTGTGTTCATGTGTTCTCATCATTTAGCTCCCACTTACAAGTGAGAACCTGCAGTATTTGGTTTACTGTTCTAGTGTTAGTTTGCTAAGGATAGTGGCCTCCAGCTCCACCCATGTTCCTGCAAAAGACGTGATTTCCTTCTTGTTTATGGCTGCACAGTATTCCATGGTGCATATACACCAAATTTTCTTTATCCAATCTGTCACTGATAGGCATTTTGTTTGATTCTGTGTCTTTGCTATTCTGTATAGTGCTTCAATGAATATTTCCGTGCATGTGTCTTTACGGTAGAACGACTTATAATCCTCTGGGTATATAACCAGTATTGGGATTGCTGAGTTGAATGGTAGTTCTGCTTATAGCTCTTTGAGGAATCACCACACTGCTCTCCACAGTGGTTGAACTAATTTTCACTCCCACCAACAGTGTATAAGTGTTCCCTTTTTTGCCAGCATCTGTTATTTTAATGTGTGCTTGATGTCTGTCCACTATTATCATTTGCATCTCACAAATTTTGATAAGTTGTATTTTACTTTCATTTAGTTTAAAGTATTTCTTTTTAATTTTTCATGAGGCATCTTTGATCCATGTGTTATTTAAAAGAATGTTGTTTAATTTTCAAATACTTGGGATTTTCCAGCTATTTTTCCCTTGTTGATTTCTAGCTTAATTCCCCTGGGGATCTGAAAACATACTTTGTGTAATTTCCAGTTATTTAAAGTTGTTAAGATTTGACTTGTGGCACAGAATATGAACTATTTTGCTGAATGTTCCATATAAGCTTGAGAAAAAGATAAATTCTGCTTTGTTGAGTGAAGTATTCTATAAATGACAATTAGATCATGTTGATTAATGGTGCTATTTAAATCATCTAGATTAGTACCGATATTCTGCTTGCTTGATAAATCAAATCCTGACAGAGGTTACTAAAATCTCTAACTAGAATAATGGAGCTGTCTATTTATTCTTTTATTTCTATCAGAATTTGTGTCATATATTTTGATGTTCTCTTGTTAGGTGTGTATTCATTTAGATTGTCACATCTTCTTGCAGTATTGATCTTTATATTATTATGTATTTTCCCTACTTATACCTGATAACATTCCTTATTCTAAAGTCTGGATTCTCTGAAATAAAGAGAAATACTCCAGCTTTATTTAGATTCATGTTAGCATGGTATATATTTCTATATCTGTTCACTTTTAATTTATTTGAATTTTTACATCTAATGTGACTTTTTTGTAGACAACATACAGTTGTATCTTATATTTATCCTCTCTGGATCTTTAATTGAGGTATTTAGACCACTCACACTTAAAGTGACTATTAATATTGTTTGATTAATATCTAGTATTTTTGTGTTTTCTGTCTGTTGTTTTCTTCTTTGATTTTTCCCTCTTTCTCTACTTTATTTGGCTTTAATTGAGCGTTTAATGTGACTCCTTTTTAGTTACACTCTCAGCATGTCAATTAACTACTCTTTATACAAAATTAGGGGCTGCCTTAGAATTTACCCTGCAGATTTTTAACTAATCTATGTTCACCTTCAAATAATGCCATACTCCTCATGTATAGGGCAGGTTTTTTTTATGACAGAGTATCCTCAGTTTTTTCTTTCTATCCTGTGACACTGTTTTATTTCAGTTATTCATGTACTATAATTACCCAAGACATTGCTCCTGTTATAAGCAAGTAGTTGTATGTTAGAGCAATTAAGAAGAAAAATACATATATTTTACTTGACCTTGACCTATTATTTTCCAGTGACTCTTCCTTTTTTATTTAGATCCATGTTTCTGGCCTATGTAACTTTTCTTCTACTAAAGAACTTCTCTTACTATTTCTTACAGGCAAGTCCTGCTGATGATAAATTTTATTAATTTTGGGGGGTTTGCTAAGGTATTTTTTCTTCACTTTTGAAGGATAACTTCACTGGATATAGATTTATAGGTTGGTGGTTACTTCTTTCGACCTTTTAAATACTTCACTACATTCTACTTTTGCTTTCATGGCCTGTCAAGAAAACTACAGTCGTTTTTATCCTTGTTTCTCTGTAAGTGAGGTGTTTTTGACTCTGGCATCTTTCAAGATTTTCCCTTAGTGTGTAGACTTCTGCAATTTGAATATGATATGCTTAGTGGTGTGAGTGTCTGTGTATGTGTAGGGTTTGTGTGTGTTTATGTTTACTCTAGTTCATGTCCTGAAGCTTTCTGAACCTGTGATTTAGTGTCTGTAATTAACTTTTGAAAGTTCTCTGTTATTATTTACATCAAATATTATTTTTTCTGCTCCATTATTCCTTCTCTTTCTTGAATTGTAATCACTCATATGGCAGACCTGTTATTTTTGTCCCCACAATTCTTAGATATTCTGTTTCTTTTTTTAATTTTTTTAATCCAAAAAGTCTATTTTTCTTTTATCTTTTATTTGCATTTTAGTTTGGGAAGTTTCTTTTGACTTATATTTAGGGTCACTGATGATTTTTGTAAATATATCCAGACTATCGAAAAGCCCATTAAATATATTTTTATTTCTATTATAGTATTTGGATTACTAGGCTTTCCTTTTAATTCTTAGATTTTTGTCTTTTCTGTTTATATTGGCTATCCGTTATTGCATGTTGTCAACTTCTTTTTTTAGAGTCATTAGCATATTATTTATTATTTATAGTATGTCGAATGATCCCAATATCTATGTTGTATCTGAGTCTTGTTCCAATATTGCTGTATCTCTTTAAAATGTGGTTTTTCATTGCTTTTGCCATGCCTTGTGCTTTTTGCTGAAATCTGGACAAGTTGCATTGGCAATGAAAACTGAGATAAATAGGCCTTTAGTGTGAAGATTTATGCTTATCTAGCTAAGAGTTGGGCTGTATTTGATGTTTACTCTATCTATAAGTGACCGAAGCTTAAAATTACTCTGGTGTTCTAAGTTTTTCCTGCCCTCTTGACTTTGGGCTTCCCTAAATAGTCTTCCTCAAAGTCTCTCTTGCTGCCCTTTCAGCTGTAATCCACTGTTACTGTACTGCAGTCTTGTTGGAGCGTTGGTAAAATGTGGAGGAGCAAAGATCTTTCTATAACACTCTGATTAAATATCAGTCTTTTGGTCTAATGTGACTTTCACAGGAGTTTCTCTAGTGGCATGATTTCTCTCCCAAATCCCTGACCACTACTCCCTTCCCTCGCTGCTATGTTCCCAATCTTTTTCTGTGAGGCCCTTACCTCTTTTGCGAGACAGGAAGTCTGGAGGGAGCTACTGTGTAAAGAACTACCTTCTTCCAGCTGGGATAAGGCTCTGGCAAATGCCTTTCCTCTGATGAGTAGGAAAGTAATTTACTACACCTTGTTACAAAGGTGACTCTGGGTGTATGTTAAAATGATCACGCTTCCACAAATTGTCCTTGAGCTAGGTGATGTCTCTCAGATCTTCACTATGTGAATCTAATGGGGCTTATAGAGATCAAACTCACAAAACGGTGTCCCCTTCAAGACTAAGGCTCACAGGAGATTATCACTCTCACTCTAGTCCACATGCACCCTCCAGCAAGTTGTCATAATTACTATTTAAATGTTACTAGTAACCAATGGTTCCCGTGGCTTCTTCTGCAGGTAACTAGTTTTCTGCATGTTCCCCGATGCTCTTGTATTTCTGGTTTCTAGAATGGTGGTTTGCCCTGCTACCTCAGCTATCTCATAGACCCAAGGAAAGTACTTGTTTTTCAGTTTGTCAAGGTTTTTTGCTGTTGTCGTAAAGATGAGAGTGATGACTTCAAGCTCTTTACTTGTTGAAATTGAAACTCTAAGTTTTTATTAGACCTTAAGTTTTGCTCTTTTTCCAAGATCAAAAGTTCCTTATTTCACTTTGATTCAGATAAATTTGCTTTCCAATTTTGATTGCTACCTGAACAATAATGAGTGCTGTTCCTCTGGTCCAGCTTTGCTAACAATGGCTAAATAGAGTTGCATCCCTCTGCTAGAAAAATTACTAAAATAAAAGGCCATTCTGCCTCCTTTCATTCATGCAGAGCAAAATAGAGGAAATAGTCTACTTCCATTGCCAAAGAATTGTAGTTAGTGTTTTTTGCATCTTAAAATTTCAACGGAGTATCTGAATAATTGGTCCCTTTTTTCTAAATCAGAAAAAGTTAATAATAATAGTGGAAAAAAAAGGCATAATTATCTGCCATTTATTGTCATTGTTTATTTCACTCATCTAGTACCAATGCTTATGACCAGTACTGTACAGTTTATTTCATTTCTGTAAAATAATAAATTTAAGTGACTTTAAGAAAATTTTCAAAAGGGAATTTCTTATCTATATTGATGTGTGTGTGCAATGTGTGTGTAATGCCAAGGGAAACCCCTCTAGTCAGAGAAACTGGAAAAAGGCAGCCCTGTGGTCTGAAGAGTGTGAATGAAAAATATGAACCCCATTATTTTTCCTTCTCTCTTTTCCTTCACTTCGCCTCAAGGGTGGTTCCAGTCCACCTCCAAGAGAAGAAAGAGCTAGAGAAGCAGATACACTAATTCTGTGTATATATTGACACAAGTTCTTAACTCCACGTTAAGCATCACTGCTAAAGATTGAAAGTTTGTCTCTCTCAAAATTCATATGTTAAAACCTAATCACCATTGAATTGGTATTGAGAAGTAGGACCTTTGGGAATGTATTACATTATGAGCCCTCATTAATGGAATTAGATTCCTTATAAAATGGACTCTGAAGCACACCCTTGCCCCTTAAGCCACGTGAGGCCATAACAGAAGATCGTAACATCTGGATCATAACATCTATGAACCAGAAATAGTCCCTCATCAGACACTGAATCTTGTGTCACTTTTATATAGAACTTCCAGGACTTGAGAACTATGAGAAATAAATTTCTGTTGTTTATAAGCCAGTCAGACTGTTTTTTTTCATCTTTCTTTTTGTTTTTGTAATAGCAACCAAATGAACTAAGACAATGCATTTGTGGAACAGACCCAAAACAGCATAGCAACGTCTATGAAAAGGAAACTACTCCATGAAATAGACTAATGGCTGAGTAGTGCATGCATGGGAGAGATCCAAAGCAATGTAGTAAAGGGTTTGAAAACATTGGGAAAACCCTTCTAGACATTGGCTTAGGCGCAGATTTCGTGACCAAAAACCCAAAAGCAAATGCAATAAAAACAAAGATAAATAGCTGGGATCTAATTAAACTAAAGAGCTTTTGCACAGCAAAAGAAACATCCAGCAGAGTAAACAGACACCCCACAGAGTGGGAGAAAATTTTCACAATCTATACATCTGACAAAGGACTAATATCCCGAATCTGTGACAAACTCAAACAAATCAGTAAGAAAAAAGCAAACAATCCCATCAAAAAGTGGGCTAAGGATATGAATAGACAATTCTCAAAAGAAGATATACAAATGGCCAACAAACATACGAAACAATGCTCAACATCACTAATGATCAGGGAAACACAAATCAAAACCACAATGTGATACCACCTTACTTCTGCAAGAATGGCCATAATCAAAAAATTGAAATACAATAGATGTTGGTGTGGATGTGGCGATCAGGGAACACTTCTACACTGCTGGTGGGAATGTAAAGTAGTAAAGCCCCTATGAAAAACAGTGTGGAAATTCCTTAAAGAACTAAAAGTAGAACTACCATTTGATCCAGCAATTCCACTGCTGGGTATCCACCCAGAAGAAAAGAAGTCATTATTTGAAAAAGATGCTGTACACACATGTTTATAGCAGCACAATTCACAATTGCAAAATCATGGAACCAACCCAAATGCCCATCAATCAACTAGCGGATAAAGAAACTGTGGTATACCTATATATAATGGAATACTACTCAGCCATAAAACGGAATGAATTAATTGCATTTGCAATGACCTGGATGAGACTGGAGACTATTATTCTAAGTGAAGTAACTCAGGATTGGAAAACCAAACATCCTACGTTCTCACTAATATGTGGGAGCTAAGCTATGAGGACACAAAGGTAAAATAATGATACAATGGACTTTGGGGGCTTGTGGGGAAGAGTGGAAGTGGGTGAGGGATAAAAGACAACATATATGGTGCAGTGTATACTGCTCGGTGATGGGTGCACCAGGATTTCACAAATCACCACTAAAGAACTTACTCACATAACCTAATACCACCTGTACTCCAGTAACTTAAGGAAAGTAAATAAAATAATGAAAAATAAAATAATAAATGATATTTGGAAACATTACCCTCAGAAAGTGAAACAGAATTTGAAGTCTGATATTAGTGAGGTTTACTGTCTGCTAGACAAACAAAATAGCAGCATTCTCCAGAGGATTATAACAGGACCCAGAGTCTCACAACATGATTTTCAAAATGTTAGAAAGACAATATTAGTTATTTTGACATACAAAAGAACTAGGAAAATAACCAATTGTAAAGGATTATCTTTTGATAATCAACAGATATCATCCTGAAATCCCTAGAGGCTGGAATTATCAAAGACTTCAAATCATCTATTATAATTACATTCCATGAAGTAAAGGTAAACACTCTTGAAATAAATTGGAAGTAAAAGTCCTAGGCATAGAAATATAAGTTATGCAAAAGAACCAATTAGAAATTTTTATCATTGAAAAATATAATATCTGAAATAAAAAATGTACTGAATGGCCTCATTAGCAAAATGGATAGGACTGAGGACAGTCAATGAACTTGAAGGTAGTTCAATAGAAATTACTCAACTTGAACAACAGATTAAAGATTTTAAAAATAGCTTCTCTACACTTGGATAAAAATAAACACACTTTAGGGTTATTATTAAAAATATTCTCTGCATGACTCTGAACAAGTAGTAAAATACCAAGACTATCCCTTATTATGACATAATAATAAAGAAATTGGACATATACGTCCTATTTGGTCATAAAAATGTGTAATACTTGGGATTGTCCATGAGCTGTATATATTCCCCTGAGGGAGATACTAAGTAAAAGCTTGGATGATCAAAGATTAGAAAAAAGGTTTGAGGTTTGCAGAAATATTTAATCCAATTTTTATATTGCTGTCTGAGGTCAAGTCAGTGTAGCTAGCAAATAATAAAGTTGCCATTTGACAATGTTTCAACATTGTTACATCTGTTTTATAACCAATAGTTATTGCTTCACTGAAGAATTCCTTGACTGGGGGAAGTTATGTGCACCTGCTCTGATGCATTCACTGGGGCCTTGGTCTAATATGGGGGCAATCTCAGCAGCCTGTTCTTTGTGCTAATGTTTCCATGCTTCTTCCCGCCTTTGAGGGAGTTCATTTCTTATAAGGCCGTGAAGTCAAGGCTGACCATACAATGGTACATTTCAAATGTTTAACGCTTTCTAATCTGATGGATCTGAAATGGTATCTCATGGTGGTTTGATGTGCATTGTTCTGATTAACAGTGCAGGCGGTACTCACTTAAGCATAGTGGTGTGGGGCTTTAAAAATGACTATGCAAACTGAAACCATGCAAAGTGATCTGAATAATCAATGGAATAATTTACAGCTGTTCTTTGACCTTTTAAAACTCTCTTACTGTTGTTTACAAGTGTATAGAAAAAATGAAAAAAGTAATGCTAATAGTTACTAAGTACACAGTAATTTAAAACATTAGAAAAATAGAGAATTAGTGTTTTATTTCTTTGAAAACAAATTAACAAGAGCAGTTTAATGCTTGTGCTTTCCTGTGTAACAAGATGCAGAGAAAGCACTTTTCCCATCCCTCGGTGAATTGCCATACTCCTTTCAAAGTTTGGAATATTTTATCCTTTCACTATGATAAAAGTACAAATATCTGAAATTTCCATTATGGTGAAGTTTTTTGCAGTACCAATTTCTCTGGGACTTCTTTATTCTTTTTAATATAACCATGCTTCTCTTTCACATCAATAAGTTTATCCTCACTATTTTCCTCTGGCATCACGTTGGAGTCTCTCAGTTGGTGACAGTGTCAGCACACCCATCGTGAGCTAGATTCTTTGTAACTCCACTTATATTTGTTTCAAACCTTCACTTCCAATGTTATCGCTGTATTTCTTTGCTGCACTTTCATCTTTGCTGGCCAATTTCTTCTCTGTAAAAATGTTACATGGTGTTACTCCTAGCAAGGAAGCAACACAGGCTAGGCACAGTGGCTTGTGCTTATAACATCAGCACCTCTGGGTGGCCAAACCAGGGAGAATTGCTTGAGGCCGGAAGTTTGAAAATATCCTGGGCAACAGAGTGAGACCCTATCTCCATATGTGTGTGTGTGTGTGTGTGTGTGTGTGTGTGTGTGTGTGTGTGTATTTAAATTAGCTAGACGTTGTGGCATGTACCTGTAGTACCAGCTACTTCAGAGGCTGAGGCTGGAGGATCACTTGAGCCCCAGAGATTGAAACTGCAGTGACCCATGATTGCACCACTGCACTCCAGCTGGGGCCACAGAGTGAGACCCTGTCTCTAAGGAAAAAGAAGAAGAAAAGAAGAGAAGAAGAAGGAGAAGGAGAAGAAGAAGAAGCGGAAGAAGAGGAAGAAGAGGAAGAAGAGGAGGAGGAGGAGGAGGAGGGAGGAGGAGGAGGAGGGAGAAGACACACAACTATATAGATTGTTGACTGTTTATAAATTAGATAACAGATATGCAATGACCAATTATTCATAGGCTTAAAAAGAGGTGAGATAGTTAATCATTGATCATGATGAGCTTCTTTTATTACACAGTAAACCGAAAAACTAGCAGCAAAGTTTGTACTTCATGTAATTACTCACAGTTAACATACCCTGGTGTTTGAAATTTAAACTATGTTGTTGTAATACTTGTGTTGTTTAACTAAACTTTGTGACTAAAATCTGGGCACATGAGAACTGTGCAAAGTGAGGACTGCCTGATATCTAGAGCATCTCTTAATATGCATATTGGCCTTTCAGATCTCCTGTCCTGAAAATTGCTGGTTTCAAACTTTTGACACTGTTTTCTATTTGGTAGCACATATTTTTCTTGTTGATTTTCAATGAACTGTTATGTGTGTTCAACATATTTACCTTTGTTAGTCATATACAAAGTAAGGTTTTCCATTTGTAACTTATCTTTCAGCTGTTTATGCTGCTGTCTTTGAGATTATATTTTTCATTTTAATGTAGTAAAATGTGTCTATCTTTCCCTTTATTGTGATTTTTATATCTTTTCCAGAAGTGCGTTTGTACTCTGCTACTGTAAATATATACTTTTATATTTTCTTACAAGCTTTTTTAAATAAGTGGATTAGAGTTTATTAAGTAAGGAGTGAAGGAGGTACGGCACAAATAGATGTATGTAACACCAAACTGAAAACAATCTGGAATTTTTGAAAAAAAAAATCTTTCAGTTACAGTTATACACAGGGCCACTTTCTCCACCAAAGACACAGGGACCTCTAAAAGGAGAAAAGGAAATAAGTCTCATGGTAGGGCCAATTGTTGTTCCTGGGTCTTGGAATAATCTTGACTAAGCTTTCAAAGCCAGACAATGGGCTGAGTGTCGAGACTTCATAGTGGATGCAGTTTGACCCAGCAAGATTGCTGTGACTGTGAAGCCCTGAGTGGTAATGCAGGTGTGGTACATGTTGTGAGCTGAGAGCACTGGCTATGGCCCTGGTGGAAGCAGTAGAGGTCGTAAGTAAGGGTGACTGCCTTGCCCAGACATCCTATGGGTACTGTTGGGTTCTTGCACGTCTTGCAAAGGAACTTTTCCTTGAAACTTTCTGGATTGCTGCAGTGGGGCTAAACCCCTCAATGACTGCTGATTGCGATGGTTCAAATGGTGCCCCTGGAGTCACATGGTTGGGATTCGCCATGGGCAACTGTGGAGAGAAAATCTACAATTTGCTTTTCTTGTCTTATTGCATTGTATATTCATTTCCACTGTAATTTTGGATAGGGTGTTAGTACCATATATTCCTAAGTGATTGTACTGACACTGACAGGAATGCTTCTAATTTTTGAAAAATCAAATAGTGTGGTTTTTGGTAAGTACTGGTAAATTTGCATTGTAAAAATAAGAATGTTTTCTTTTATTCTGACTGTGAGAAGTATTTGTGTTGAATAGATTTTGCATTTTATCAAATTATTATCCTGTTTGGGATAATATGATTTTTCTTCTTTAATATTTAATGTAATGAATAAAAATATATTCTAAAAGCATACAAAGGCAATGACAGTATATGAGAATCAACAACCTACTGTCTTCACATAGCACACTTAAGCTCCATTAGCCAGCATCATTAGTCAGTCTTTTCCCTGTAAGAAAACGACCATGGGAAACCAACTTCTAGAGTAATTGTTGTCCAAAGCAGAGGTGCCTCAGTGAAGTCAATTCTGGTTGAATCTCTGTAATGAGCTCCTTCATGTAGTTCAAAGGAAAGGTGTACCTTTTATTTTATTTTATTATTTATTTATTTTGCCTCTGCCTGGCTCTTTGCCTTTCTGAGCTTTCAAACACAGATTGCATTGAGGAGTAATTATCTTGAGTCATGGGATCAAACAAAGTAATTTAGAACAACTTGCATTCACCTCATACTCTTACATTCAACTTTGAGGTTACAAAGTGGTACTGCATTGAGCCATGTGGTTGAAGTCCCAAGAATTCACATTCATTTATATGCAAGCACAAGATCTGTGTTACTCTAAGCTGTTAGGTTTTGCTTGTAAATGACCATCTTCATACTCATGCTCGCTCCTCTATGTCATCTTTATCACCCTCAAGGTGAGTTTATGAAGCACTCTCCTGAAAACTGAAGACTGAACTAGAGGTGACTGGGCAGACACAAAAACTGTCACGTGGAGGCTCACATGCTTTGGAAGTCTGCTTTGCTCACAGAGATACAAAACAAGGATTGATTCTATCCACTGTGGGGTGTCTGCAGGCTCCTGCCAGATACAATTATGGCTTTAAAACAAAAACAAACCCAATAAAGAAAAGAGTATGATGAGCAGCTCAGGAGCACAGCTTTTTTTGGCAGCCTTTAGCAAAATCCAGCTGACTTTCATTTGGTTTTCATTGTGCCTACAAACAGGAAAGGCAGGATTCATAGCCTGCCAAACAGCCACTCTTCCCTTTTGAAGCAACTTTATCAGAAAGGCACATTGCTGATACTTTTCAAATCAGCCTATGGAAGGAAAAGAAGAGGCAATGTTTAATCCACTTAGCCCTACTTCATTCCCACAAACTGCCACCTACACACCACCAACACACATACCAGACACTCCTTAAATGTAATCCATGTCTCTGTTCCAATGCAAGAGATGAAATGTGCTTCAAAATGGCCACAAAAAGCTCCCTGGCCCCCTACTCCATACTCTCTTCAGCAACCAGGGAGAGGAAGTATTAGACAGCTTTATGTATTTGTTTACTTGCTTTTTATTTATTTTTCTTTGTTCATTTTCTGTAAGCTAAATGTTGACGGGATTTTAAAAAACACTTTTGTTACTGCTTTATTCATAGAATCCAAAACAGTGTATGACATGTATTAAGTGCTCAATAAATTTCTGTTGAAAGGAGAATAAATAAAATAATATTTTCTTCCACTGCAACCAGCATGGTGTTTGTACTTGGCTGGAGAGAATTACATAAAGAATGACAAATTCATGAAATTCTATTGTCTCCTATGCTGTGTCTGTGCTGGAGCTCTTCTGAGGAATGTAATAATTCAAGTTAGAGGGTTTGGTACTGATTTCAATGTGTAATACTGAAATGAGATGAAAACATCACTGGGTAGATGTAAAAGGGAATTTGAATTGTATTTAACTCTCTTCCTTTTCCAACGTCTTTCCTATTGTCCTAATTCCAGGAATACCTCTAAATCTGGAATTGCAGATAGTTGAGTTCTGTACCTGAATGACCTAAGACTCTTGGGAAAGAAGGTTACCGACTTGATGGATCGGATTCTTTAGCAAAGAAAAACCTAGTAAAACCAGGTCTAGTCTAGACCTAGTTTCTCAGGGAGGCATTTGGGTCACCACAATCTCCTCAAGATTTAGGATTGTGAAATAACAACTAGCGCCAGTATTAGGGTATTCAGTTAAAGTTTCCTAAGGAAATTGATCAGGCTTCCAATTAATCAGATTTAATATTTTGTAAAGAAGGAAAAGGAATTAGCACAATTTTGTCCCCATGCTGAGATCTTCCAGAAAGGCAAAATATACAAAGTGGCAAGCACAATATATATATACCACTCCCTACTACATATCAGGAAATAATTTTGTTTTCTTGTTAAGTGTATATTCCTGTCTATATCTGTGTATTCAATGTGTATGATTGTTCTGTATGTGTAGCAAGTGTGTGTATGTAATATGTGTATGTGTGCAAATATACACGCATGCACACATTCAGCAAATAGCTACCTATTTATATGTCTAACAGGTTTCAGATGTGGAGATAGAGAAGTGAGCACGTGTAGACACATTATTTCTTGTTCACTTAAATTGGTGTTATTCTTATAATGAATGGTAATAACTCTTATTTTCCTCTAAATATCTTAAAGCAACTAGGCATAGACCTTTCTTGACTTAGAACAAAATGTTGGTGCCAGAAATAGAATTTAAAGGAAAACAACAAAGTGCAATCTAAACTTACAAGTTTCAAGTTTGACTTTCTCATGATTTGGGGAAAGTATGACTTTTTTGTAGCTTTCATATGAACCACCACTAATGGTATAACAGAATGAGGTGTCTCTGAGAGAAATAGGACCTATACAAAGTGACCTGGAAGACATGGGAAAAGATGAATTCTAAAAAGGATTTCACCTCACAAGCTTTCACTTAATGCTAAGATTTCTACTGCCAAAGTTACTTTTTAGGTTTATCACTGCCTCTATTAAAACACACATACATTGTGCATCCTTTAATGATGGGGGTACGTTCTGACTAATGCATCATTAGGTGATTTGTCACTGTGCTAACATCATAGAGTGCATTTATACAAGCCTAGATAGTATAGCCTACTGCACACCTAGACTATATGGTATAGCTTACTGATTTTAGGCTACTAACCAGTACAGCATGTTGTTATACTGAACACTGTAGACAGTTATAGCACAATGGTAAATATTTGTGTTTTGTAAACATAGAAAAGGTTTAAAAAAAGGTATAAAAGATAAAAAATAGTACACTTATATAGAGTACTTACCATGAATGGAGCTTGCAGGACTGGAAGTTGCTCTGGGTGAGTCAGTGAGTGAGTGGGGAGTGAATGTGAAGAACTAGGACCTTACTCTACACTACTGTAGGCTTTATCAACACTGGACACTTAAGCTACACTAAATTTACTAAAAGAATTTTATAAATATTATTAAGGTTAATAATAAGTTAATCTTAGTTTACTGTAACTTTTTACTTTGTGAATTCTTAATTTTTAAAAATCTCTTTGACTCTTGTAATAGCAGCTCAAAACACACATTGTACAACTATACAAAAATATTTTTCTTAGTTCTTATTCTATAAGCATTTTTTTTCTTTCTTTCTTTCTTTTTTTTTTTGAGATGAAGTCTCATTTTGTTGCTCAGGCTGGAGTGGAGTGGCGCAATCTCGGCTCCCTGCAAGCTCTGCCTCCTGGGTTCATGCCATTCTCCTGCCTCAGCCTCCCAAGTAGCTGGGACTACAGGCACCTGCCACCATGCCCGGCTAATTTTTTGTATCTTTTTTATTAGAGATGGGGTTTCACCGTGTTAGTCAGGATGCTCTCTATCTCCTGACCTTGTGATCCACCTGCCTCGGCCTCTCAAAGTGCTGGGATTACAGGTGTGAGCCACGGCACCCAGCTTCTATAAGCATTTTTCTATTTTAAAAATGATCATTTTTCTTTTTTACTTTCAAAACTTTTTGTTAAAAACTAAGACATAAACACACACATTAGCCTAGGCCTACACAGGGTCATGATCATCAATATCACTGTCTTCCACCTCCACTTCTTATCCCATTGGAATCTCTTCAGGGGCAATAACAAACATGGAGCTGTCATCTCCTATGATAGCAATGCCTTTTTCTGGAAGCCTCCGGAAGAAGCTGCCTGAGGCTCTTTCACAGTTGACTTTCTTTTTATAAGTAGAAGGAGTGCACTCTAAAATAATGATTAAAAGGTATAATAAATAAATACATCAACCAGTAACAGTCATCCCTTTTCAAGTACTGTATACTGTACATAATTGAATGTGCTAGACTTTTATATGACTGGCAGAACAGTAGGTTTGTTTACCTCAGCATCACCATAAACACCCTGACTTGGGATGGCTACAACATCACTAGACAACAGCAATGTTTTGGCTTCAGTATAATCTTTGGAGACCACTGTCGCATCTGCATCCATCATTGAACCGTGGTTATGCGTTGCATGACTGTAATCCAGAGTGAGTGAGATTGTAAGCTGCTGTAAATTAATACCATCTTAATGTGATTATCTTATTGAATCTTTCCAAAAGATAGTTCATTGTGTACAGGGCACAGCAGACAAGAGAAGAGGAGGTGCTCTCCAGGGCAAGGTACCGCATAGGGACCCCCTTTGTCAAAAAGCTGACCCAGGCAGGGGACTGGGAAGGGTGAAGAAGAGAGGAGAGAACTGAGTGGGGGCAGACTGGGGTTTACTCTGATGCAAAATAAGGATCATTAGCTATATGGGGGTCATATTTCTTGTATTTACACTCATGAGCCCAAGAACAGCATGGTAAACATTATAATTAAATCATGTGCATTTGAAATTATTATATTATACTAACAGAATCAGAAAGTACCATATGTTAAGCGGCACACAAAGAAAATCCGTTGTCCTGTAAGTCCTCATATTAAAGTGACTACAGATTGCTAGGTGAGAATTTATAATTTTGAAGTGTTTTAAGATTATTGGATATGTATGAAAAGCAAGTATAAAAGTCCTCATTGTGTATCAAATGAAAGAGACCCTATAGAGGAGACAACTGGGCTAATTAGAAACTAAATTTTATTCTAAAACCAGAATGCCAATCTGTTGATTTACAAGGGTAAATGTAACTTCCAAGATAAGAGGAAACCAGCATGTCTGCTTACTCCCAAGGTAGCCACATGGGAACCTGAATGATCTGGGTATTTAGGGATGGACTTGAGAATTGCATAGACATGACTGTGAACCCTGGCTCTGCCATGGACCAGCTTGTGCCCTCAGCTGGTTTTCTAACCTTTCTAAACCTCAGCTAATACATTTGTTCTATATTTTTTGTAAAATGGAGGAAATAGTCCTTACTTTAAAGGGTTATGATATCATGTGTGTAAAGAGAAGAGCACAGTATTGACACTGGTTAGGCAAACAGTAAATGGTGGTTTTTATCATTACTCATGTCATTCAAATAGTTGATGATATCAGCTCTTGTGTGGCCCTCAGACTAAGTCCTTCTCCCCTGAAACAGTATTGGAATAGAAACTTATTGATGTTTAATGGGTTCATAAGTAGTGGATTCCTACCTTTAAATTTTTGCACTCCTCTGATTCATGCACTTGGTTTAATGTTTGCTGTTGAAGGTTAAAGAATTGTGGAAAGATTATAGCAACAACCAGGCAAAAATTAGTTTTTGCTTTGCTGTGACATCTCATACAATGCCAGCATCCTGGTACACCGCCCAGATTTCAGGGTCTCGTCTCAGCTCCCTAGTTTCAGAAAGTGCAGCTTGTCATTGCCCCAATTTGTCTGGAACCATGGAGACATTTTAAGACTAAACACAAGAGATATATAAATTATCTGAATGCCAGTTTAGTTTATTAATATTGATGGAGATTGGCAAGAAAATGTTTCCAGGAAACAGAGTGTTCGAGCATTTTACTGGGGCATGTTTTCCTCCACGCATCGATGAACTACGGGCTATGAGTTGACTGACAAGAATTACATTTGAGCAGTGGGAAGTCGATTGTCAAGAGAAATGTTTCATGCAGACTTCAATGAGGCCTAAACATCCTTGCACTGAAACGAGAATTTTATTGTAAACTTTCTAATCAACAAAGAGTCATTATACCCCTGTGACTCAAACGTGCTTGTCACGATAGTACTGTATAACAAATCACCCTGTGACTCCAGACATCGTAACATTAAACATTGATTTAGCTCACATGTCTGTGGATCAGCGGTCTAGCCTGGACTAGTGGGTATTCTGGCCTCAGCTGAATTCACTCTCATATCTGGCAGTGGGCTGTGAGTAAGCTAAAGTGACAACGATGACTTAGCCATGTATCTTTCTTCCTCCAGCAGGACAGAAAGAATATGTTATCATGGCAGTGTCAGGGGGTAAGAACTGAGCCCAAGGTGCAAGCTCACGTCAAGCTCTGTTTAAGTCATATTTGCTAAGTCCGTTGGCCATGGCGAATCACATAGACAAACTTGGAATTAGTGAGTGAAGGCATAAAAGTTAACCAGAAAGGGCAACGGATATAGGGAAGTGTGAAGAATCAGGGCTGTCAATGCGATTGATTGATCAGAAGCTCACCTTGCTACACATCTGTCTCTAATCTTGACTCTGTAAGATACAGTCTTAACAAGTTTTACGAATGGCCTTTTCATGATATTGACTGGCGATCTCTTTCTTTTAAAACTAACATTTTTTTTCTGATTAAAATAATAAGGCTTATGGTAGAAAATTTACAAAATTGAAAACATCTCACCACCTAGAAATCATCTCTTACTTTTTAACTTGAATCTTTTCAGATTGTTCCATGTACTCTTTTCAATTCAATGTGAGAAATACAGAACAATACTATTAAGAAAATTATAATTATCTATAACTCCAACTCTAAGAAATAACCACTGTTAGCATTTTATCATATTTCCATCTGGTATTTTCTATTCTCTCTGTGTGTATGTGTATTTGGATATATATTTGCATGTATTATCATATCACATGTCTGATTTTGTATCCTGTTCTCTTAAAACTGTTACATCAATAGTATTTTTTATTTAAAATTTTTAAATGATGATTTTAGTGAGTATATTTAATTATATGAATATACTATAATTTAATTAATAATTCCTTAACTATTATGCAATAGGTTGTAGAAAATCATTAGTTCCATGATTCAACCAATTTTTGAAGCTCTTACCTACAGTTCAAGGTCCTGTTCTTGTTAGTTGCAACAAAATAATGGTTTTGGCAGTCAGGGTTCCTCTTCTAATGTAACTTCTTAAATAGGATTGTAATTAGTACTTTATGTACATTTTTGTTCTCATCTCTAATTATTTTTAGAATAAATTCTTACAAGCAGTATTATAAGGTTGAAAGACAGGAATATTTTTACTATTCTTTAAACGTAAATAAACTGCTCAAATACATGCCCAAAGGCCATATCAAGTTATG
The DNA here is from genome assembly GCF_003255815.1 of Theropithecus gelada. NCBI lineage: Eukaryota > Metazoa > Chordata > Mammalia > Primates > Cercopithecidae > Theropithecus > Theropithecus gelada. The sequence goes on along the minus strand of NC_037682.1, from coordinate 118,881,174 downwards.
TCTTTCATGTGAATGGGAATGTTTCTTTATGTCATTGGCCCTTCACACACATCCCATATATAATTTTTGAGAGAAACTTCTTGCTGTGATTTCATATTTTTTATTACTAATTGAACGCATTTTCCATATTTATATTTCTCTTATTTTTTCTTATTAACTGCTCTAATTACTTTCTCATTGATTGACATAAGCTTTTCATATATTAAGGATATTGAGCCTTTTCTGCCATATATGTTGCAAATGTTTTCTCTTTTTTGTATTACTTGTTGTTTATGTTTTGACATAAAAAAGTTTAAAATTTTATCCAGTCAATTCTATTGATTGCTTCCTTTGAGATATTCCCATTAGTTTTAAACATGAACAATTTGCCTTATCAAGGATGGGACAATTATTCATTTGTATTTTCTTCCAATTTATTTCTTTTTTAATGGGAATCTTTAATTCATCTAGATTTTATTTTGATGTTTAGTTTTATATGAGGATCTAAATTGATTTCTTTTTCCTCATAAACTTAGCCTATTTTCCCAGAACCATTTATTGAATAATTGACCCCTCATCATTGATTTGTGAAGCTTCCTCTGTCACATATTAACCATAAAGACACAAACTCGAGTCTGCTTCGGGGCCCTGTTTACTGGTGGATTTTAGTACTTGCTGGATATTCAGTGGCAACACACATTTGCTACACATAGTCTGTACTTTTATAAGGATACAGAGCCATGTAGAGAAAAGAATATGACTTTTGAGATAAAATCTGGACTCAAATCCAGGTTCTACAGCTTGCTGATTACATGAACCTGAGCAGGCCGTTTAATTTTTCTGAATCTCAGCTTTCTCAACTGTAATATAGTTACAATAATACCCTCTTGATATATTGTTGTATGAAGCAAGTTAACACACGTGGAAGAACTTTGTGAACTGTAAAAGGCTTTACCAATGTTAATTTTTATAATTAGTATAGATATGACCTGGACTCCAACTTTATTATGAAGCCCTATTAGACATGGTTAGTTTTTAGTTCGGATAAATTCAGTAAAGGAAGGTGAAAAAGAAAGTAAAAGCCAAGCCAGGCCTCCACTCTATTATGCGTTGAAGAGGAGTCCTGAACCATCTCTAAAACGTATTTCCCATTTTTGTTCTATGTAACTGGAAATCAACGTGGTAAATACCAAGCAGGATAGGTATTAATTAATGAGGTCAAGTGTAAATGCCATTAGATGTGGAAGAGACAAAGTAAAGCAATTAGTGGGAATGCTATAGAAAATGGTTTAAACAGTAGCAAAGAAAGACTATAAACACAGAAACCTAGCCTTGAGAAATACTTCACTAAAGAAAGGAAGGAGGTGTCGAAGTGACTTCTCTTACAAACCTGTGAACTCAGCATTAGCTTGATACACAAGGACAAACAGCAAAATACTGCTTCTCAACCAAAACAATTAGCAGAAAACTTAAACTAGAGTTAATGAGTTTGGAGAGTAAAGAAGAAACAAGGCTTATTTCCATTTCCCTGCAGCCCTAGCTTGAGAATGAAAAAAGTGTCTTCCAGTTTCCAGAATATTCTCCACGGCCCAACCTAAAAATCCTCAGTGATCTGCATAATGGAGACACCACTGCTTCCACAATTTCTCAAAATTCCTTGAAAAGCCTGTAATCCCAGCACTTTGGGAGGCCAAGGTGGGCAGATCACTTGAGGTTGGGAGGTTGAGACCAACCTGGCCAAAATGGTGAAACCCCATCTCCACTAAAAATGCAAAAATTGGCTGGGCACGGTGGCTCACGCCTGTATCCCAGCACTTTGAGAGGCCGAGGCGGGCGAATGAAAAGGTCAGGAGATCGAGACCATCCTGGAAACACGATGAAACCCCGTCTTTACTAAAAATACAAAAAAATTAGCCGGGCATGGTGGCCGGCGCCTGTAGTCCCAGCTACTCAGGAGGCTGAGACAGGAGAACCGCGTGAACCCAGGAGGGGGAGGTTGCATTGAGCCGAGATCGCGCGGAAATCGCGCCACCGCAACCCAGCCTGGGTGACAGAGTGAGACTCCATCTCAAAAAAAAAAAAAAAAAGGCAAAAGTTAGCTGGTGTTGTGGTGTGCACCTGTAACCCCAGCTACTCGGGAACCTGAGGCAGGAGAATCGCTTGAACCTGGAAAGCGGCGGTTGCAGTGAGCCGAGATAGCCCCATTGCACTCCAGCCTGGGTGTCACAGCGAGACTCCGCCTCAAAAAAAAAAATTCCTTTAAGAATTAGCTCATAAAGCCATAAGGAGTAATCACATCCCATCTATACACTCAAGGTTGAATCTGTTTAATAATCGCTAAACAGAACTCATATTCACCTACAGCAGCAGGCTTATAGTAGATATTTGATTCATTAGTGTTGACTTGGATTAAACAAATCATGCCATCTCTAGATTCAGTTAGGTGACTACTTATTGGGACCTCTCTTCCTGGTGACTGTTCTAGGCATGAGAGGGATGCGGAGCTAAATCAGACTTTGTTTTCTTTGCTCACGTATCTAAAGTTTAGTAAAGGGATAGTAAATACATTCATAAGTATAAGATAAAAAGTTATGGATGGCATAAGCTTGATATAGACAGGATATTCCATGAATTCAGTGGAAGGAAAAAGACACAGGCAAAGGGAAAGCATGGAAGTCTTTATCAAAGAACAGACGTGTCATGAAATGCAAGAGTGAGTGAGTGAGAGAGAGAGAGGCACTTGTGATAGGTAACACAGCATTAGCAATGTGCTGGTGGTACAAAGATGAAGGGGATGTAAATAGGAAACTGAAACAAGATCAAATGCAGTGTTAGTTTTCGATAGACTAGTTAGTATTGTGAGTATCAAGTCGTGGAATGTGGCTGGGAACTGAAGCCCCTAGATCAGGGCCCTATTCTTCTGCAGGACGGGGTTCTGCTGTCATTCACATCACTGCCCAAGGTAAGGATTTATTTATTGCATAGGTCGCTATTCCTGATTTCACCAGCAAATCCTAAATTCCCCTGTAAAAGCATCTGCCAGCCACGTGGCTTTTCAAATGCTTTCTACTCTAAGTTGAAATATAATCACAGAAAAATAGGCCATGGCACTCTTCATTTCTTTCTTTCTTTTTTTTTTTTTTCTTTAGCCTGATTGTCAAATGGCTTGTGGTTGTATAATAACATGATATTGTAAAATTAGCTATTTCTCGTACATAGTAAGAGTTAATATTTATAAAATGCTTTTCTATAGTTTATTCCCTCTTACTGGTACATCTGTATGTAGCCAATTAAAGACATGAATATAATCTTACCTACTCGAATTCCGTCAGTGGAGAAGTTCAGGGATTCCAAAATGTAAAAAGGTGATGTAAGTAAAAAATACAATTTAAAGAACAACTCTTCACATTTAATAAAAGAAGATTAGATTTCAAACTTATAAGCCTAGACCAGCCCTGACCGCCTGTTTTTACCCTCTCTGTTACCTCGGGCTAACCAGGTAGACACTTAGGATCCCAGCTTCCTCATCCATAGGAAAGGAGAAGAAAAATATCTATCAATCACATGATTAATATGATGATATAACTACTATGGGTAAAAGTGTTTCACAATCTGTAAAGCATCAGGCATATGGAAGAAATTGCTCATGAAAATAAAGCAGGTTCTGCAGTGGTTATTGTTTTGTTTAAAGTCATTTCATTATCACCACTTACCTGCCAGGACCACTGTCCATGTGGAGGTGACACGTTCTCCCCATGTCTGCATGGGTCTTCTCCAGGTACTCCCATCTCCTCCCCATCCCAAAGGTGTGCGCGCTTGGAGAACTGGCGTGTCTACATGGTCCTTCAGAGTGAGTGTGGGTACATATGAGTGTTCCTCGAAACAGAATGGTGGCCTGGACAGGGTTGGTTCCCACATTGTGCCCTGAACTGCAGGGACAGACTACAGCGATCCTCAACCCTAATCTGGAATAAGCCAGTTAGAAAATGAATGAACAAATACAAATTACTGTCAGATAGAAATTTGTTGTCAGATAGAAATGTCGGCCAGGCACGGTGGCTCATGCCTGTAATCCCAGCATTTTGGGAGGCCAAGGCAGGCAGATCAGCTGAGGTCAGTAGTTCGAGACCAGCCTGGGCAACGCGGTGAAAACCCATCTCTACTAAAAATACAAAAATTAGCCAGGCGTGGTGGCGTGTGCCTGTAATCCCAGCTACTCAAGAGGCTGAGGCAGGAGAATCGTTTGAACCCGGGAGGCAGAGGTTGCAGTGAGCCGAGATTATGCCACTGCCACTGCCACTGCACTCCAACCTGGGCAACAAAGCAAGACTCCATCTTAAACAAAAAAACAAACAAAAAAAGAAGAAATTTGTAATGTCTACAGGAGGAAGTGCCCCTGACAGTTTTCACTTTGCAAACATTTATTCTTTGATTTGATCCACCACCACGGTGACCATGGTCACTTATTGGTTCGTCAAAAACTTGGTAAAGAATTATCTTACTTGTTTGTATTAATCTTTCTTAAGTGTCTGTATAGCTCACATGTTTTTCAGTGTTTAATATTAGAAGTATTTTTGGTCTTTCTTTAGAAGTTTCGTGATATTGTTGTGACCCAAAATATGCCATAGGAACTTAACTCTTGTTTCTGTCAATTAGCCTATGGTAAAATGGGTTTTTGTTTGGTGTTTTGCTTAAAGCTATGGTTTCCAAGAACTTATCCATGGTGTTTGACGAGGACTTGGCATAACAAGTCTTTCCAAACACACTTTATTTCCACTCCTTTCTTTAATTATTTCTGCTGCTTATGATTACATGTTTTCTATCTACCTTGCCATCTATTTTCCTGTCCTGACCCACATCTGTAGACTTCATTTTGGTATCTGGAAATTAACAGGCTATTTCTATTCCAATCAGTGCACATTTCTTCTGGCTTTTAGCTGAAACTACCCTGAGCATAGGCAGCTTTCTTGTCAATTTCAGAGTATACTATTTGGCGTTTCCTTTCCCAAGGTGCAGGCTTTGACATTCACTCCACTAAGGGTATGCACGTTCCTAAGTCTTTGTATATCCAAATCGGTGGAGAGTGGCCTTTCTGCCCAATGTGGGCCACACTGTGTCTTTCCACCCTCAGTTTTCTACAAGTACCGCTGTTCTCTCTCAGGTTACTGCCTAATCAGCTGCTTCTTGAGGTTTCATCATTCCCTTATATGAATATCATTGCACAGGATGCGTAATATCATTAATGTTAGTAAATATAATTAACATGGATTAAGCATACTACACGGGCCTGGGGTTTATAAATTATTACATCAACTAATAACTCTTAAGGTAATATTCATTGGGAAATTACTACATATAGGGCACTGTAATTGGTCTTGTTTCATTTATTATTAACAACAACTCTGAAAATTGGGTATTATTAGCTTTCTTTGGTAGGTAAGAAATTTGAAACAAAGTCAAGTGATGTGATTTGTTTAATATCACAAAATGTTACATGAACTAGCTGGAATGTGGAATCCAATATGATCGTAAACCTAAGCCCCTTCCATTCCATCATGACATCATGTTAGGCAAAGGCTTTGTGGTTTGCGGAGACACTGAAGTTCTCCTGCAAGATATATTGGACTGGGCCAGTCACCCTTCATCTTGTCATTATTTTTGAGGGGCGATTACCATGCCATTTGGGACCAAAAGAGATAGAAATGGAAATGAGAAGACCATTGATCATTCTTTGCTAAGGGCTGAGAGAAGAAATTTAGAAGCTCAGGACAAAGCTCTCCTGAGCAGGAAATGGAGGCAAGGCTCATTGGGTCTATCCATCTGCATATCACCAATCCAGCAACAGCTTGCTAGGGCCTGTGGCTTCTGGAAAGAGTGCTTTCTTCTACAGCTCAGCACTTCAAAGTCGAGTGTTGGGCAGTGCCCAGGAATTAACCATCTGTGGCATTGAGGGTTCACCTTAATCAGGGCCTATTTAGGTTGATTAGTGCCGTAATGGAGGCCAGCTGTTTCCTGATAAGTCGGGCAGGGCTCTGACTAGGTCCTGTGCATGACAGATACTGCTGCCTGCCAGAAAAGTCCTGCTTCCACACCCAAAAAGAGCTCAGGTTTAGATCAGATCCCCTGGGCTCCCATCATCTGCTTCTTGCAGGGGCTGAAGAGGGCTCGCTCAGTAGCTGACTCACCTTTTCAGCCCTCCCATGGTTATCTAATCCTGAGGCCATTTGTGATCATCAGATGACATAGTTAAAGGAAAAATGATTAGGAAGGTTCTTGCAGAACAGTAAACCAGACAGATCCAGAAGGTTGTTGCAGAACAATAAACCAGACAGATCCAATCTGCAATAAATATAGTTATAAAACAAGTGACATTAGCCAGAGAGGAAAAGGGCCAAACTCTCAGGACCTGAGTCTGCTGGGTAGCTCATCTTGACTGTGAACCTGTGGGCAGCTGTGGGATGCAACCTTGCTGCCATTAGATAATTTCATTCTGCTAATTCTCTGGAGATGAATAGAACAGCCCTGAGATTATAAACTCTTTGGAGTAGAAACTGATTATCTTGCAGGCCTAGGTCAGCCAGGGCAATGGCACACATCAAAGTGTCTGCATGCAGTGTTTATCCCTCTCATCTGCACAGAATACTCTTGTCAAATTAATACAGCAAACTTGTTACAGTAAATGATGGTGCCTGGCTTTTCCTTCCACATAATACATCATTTATTTTTTCTTATTAGAATTCAGCTTTAACTGAAGGCTTTGCTTTCCAAATTTTTATGGATATATAACATAGTTTCATATGTGAAACAGCTAAAAATGTATAGATTTCTTATAAAATTAATTAAATGTAGATGTGACATTATCCTTACATATATGATCAATGACTCAAAGGTTCACTTCCTTGCAAAGTGAATCAACCTTAACTGCCTTGGTCAGAAAGAATATCTACATCTCTACCTACCTATGTCTGTATCATCCATATCTATGTCTACATATAGGGAGAGATCATTGAAATCTTGAATGTCTTATTTTATTTTACTTTTACTTTTATTTTATTTTGGATTCAGGAGGCACACATGCAGGTTTGTTCCAAGGGTACGTTGCATGATGCTGAGGTTTGGGCTTGCAATCATCCATTGCCCAAGTAGTGAACATAGTATCCAATAGGTAGTTTTTCAAACCTTGCCTCTCTCCTTTCCTTCTCCTCTCTAGAGCCCCAGTGTCTATTGTGCCAGTCTTTGTGTCTGTGTATACTCAATGCTTAGCTCCTACTTATAAGTCAGAACATGCTGAAACCTGAATGTCTTAATTTTTATGGAATCAATATGTACCATTTTTAACTATTCCAAAAACAAATGTCTTAGAAAACTACTTGTCATTTGGTCTCAAGTAGCTTTATTATTTGCCATATGTTCTGCATGTATTAAGAGTAGAAGGAATGGGGGGTAGAACTTGGGTAATGTTGGATAACTAAAGCACCCTGCAAAGTGTTTATGAAATAATATTAATCTTAAAAATGGCAGAACAAGCGTCGTATAGACTGTAATTGTAAATATATGAAGTAATCATGTATGTGTAAAGCATGCAATAATTAAAACAACTGCCATCAGATGATGGGATTATGAGATTCTCACTAGTAATAACATCTTTACTGTAGTTTAAGATTCTTCTCAGTCCTCTCTGAAGTCTATGTGGATTACATGATGAGTCCAAAGCCCATTCTCATACCCACTATGCTGCTTTCTGTTCCTCTCCCTCAAATCGGAGGGTCCTACATAAGGGTCTGGCACAGAACTATGTGGTTGCATCGCAGGGCAACATGTTACTCATACAGCCAAATTAGAAAAGGATTGGAGTTGGGAGTCAAAGAAAGCTGTACTCCCTCCCTGACTCTATAGCAAAATAGCTGGAAAACATGGAACAGTTATTTATCTCTGGCTTATGTTCTCATCTGAAAAATGAGAGAAAGACCTTTTATCCCATCCTTAAGGAGTAAAGAATATCACATCGACGTCATGCTTAATGTGGTGCTTAGCCCACTGCAAGCCCTTAATGAAGTTTAGTTCCTCGGTCCCTTCTCTTAGCAGTTTCTACCTAAGTCACCATCCTTACTGTGCAGGGCCAATCATAAATAAGTAATAAAATGTTAGAATGGCAGGAAGCCTTGGAGGGCACCTAGAGAGCCCGTATTTTAGAAAAAGAAGCAGAGAATGAGAAACAGGAAGGATACAGGGGAAGAATGTCGCATATTCCAGGTGCCTGGAATTGTGAGAAAATCACTCTTCAATTTTTCTGGAAATTTATGCTGGAGATGATTTTTGCCAGCCTAAATTTCTTTACCCTACTGTAAACAAATAAAATGTTCCGGGGACACACAAGCTGACCGAAGAAAGGTGAGGCTTACTCTTTCCCTTTCTCTCTCATTTTAACCCACTGATCAGAAGGACAACATTTGAATTTAAGTTTACTGTGGCCTCAGTCACCAAAACAAAGAAAGCATTAAACCTTCAGTGGTTTCCCCTCTGTAAACCTAGACTTCCCTCTTCTCATGAGTCACATCCTAAGCAAAAACTCCAGCATGAAAGAAGAGAAGAAAACAGGTGGGAAGTTTGTCCCCTTTTCCCCCTTACACTGATAGGGAGACTACATGTGTACACAAGCATGCACACATAGAATACACATGTGTCTGCTCTGTTACTATTCCAGGCAGCAGGGCCACTTTCACAAGGATGACAGTGTCTCAGAAAGACTATGGCTCAGACAGCTGCAGACAATGTAAAGACCCTTTTTTGCAAGGTCAGGACAAGGACAAATGGCTGATTTAGGCAGTAATAAGAGAGCGCCCTGTCACAGAAACTTTCAGCTGTATGATGCAAAATCTGCACTTCCCCCTCAAATGCAATGTGACTAGCAGTTCCCCTCTGTCCAGACCAAGAGGGCACTCTATGAAATATACAAATCTACTTTGCTAACCACCGTTACCACATATTCTTGAGCAAACAGAACAGATTCTTCCAGACCACACTATTCTTTACATCTCCCTTTCCCACACTTGAAGGGTCTCCAATTTCTTAAATTGCTTTCAGTAATTTGTGTGGCTTTCATCCTAGCGTCTCTAGAGGCCTTGTCAGAAAACAGCACGTGGCAAATCTGTTGTCTTCCTCCCTCGCAGGGTTACATTAGTTTTTATTTCTTACCTCCACTTCTTCCTAAATGGTGTCATCGGAGATTGACAGAAGCCTGAAATGATTTGTTGGGATTCCTCAGGCAGTAAATGCCTCTTCAGACTACTGCAGAGAAACACCAGTGTTACGGCTTTCCAAAATTGAATTTTGTAATGTTTGAAATAGAATCGTAAGTGAAAAAAAAATCAGAATGCAAAGTAATATGTAAACTACAACTGATAGAATGTGTATGCATGTAGATAGACTCTGAAACATTATAGGCACTAGTAAGAATGATGGTTTGGGGGTGCTGGGATTAAGGTTGATTTTTTTGTTGTTTGTTTGTATTTTATTCTGTCATCATTGTTAATGTTTCCATTTTTTAAAGATCCCAAAAACACTTTCTGGGATTGACTGTCACTGGGATAAACTAAACTCAATCAACAATATGAGTAGCAGCTTGGTTTTCTTGCCAAATGGCTATACCCAGAGTTGTAATCATAGTATGAACTTTTCTTCTAATTAAGCAAAATTCCATCCAAGGTCAATGGAGGAAGAAACACAGAGGAAGGGGGGACTAACTGTTAAGCCACACAAAGCCAGCTAAATCTGTCAATCATTATGAGTCATCCAAATGTAGGAGTCACTCCAGGGCTTCAAACTTTGGAAGCTACAATAATTACCATTGGCATCCTTCAAAAGATGGTTGAAAGAACAATTACAGTTCACAAGGATACCTAATTTGAAAAGGATAGGAATTGGATCCTTGAATATTTGCCACAAACTAAGGGCAGAATTAGCAGACTATACAGTACCGTTTTATTCAGAAAACAAAAGCAACAACCAAAACCAAGTTTCCTTCACTCTTAATGTTTCCTTCTTTTCAGGATCAGCTTCTTTTTGTTTGAGGGCTCAGCAACCCTCAAACAGGTTTCAGGGATCAAAGGCTCCCTTATGTTGCTCTAGAAAATAGATCTGCCTTGCTTATTATAAAATTTGATCTTCCTAGATTTGGATACTGTATCTTTTTATTCTGGTCACAGCATAACCCCAGAGGACAGTCCATACTTAGAACATCTTAATTTTGCTTGTGGTATTTTTGTTTTGTTTTTTTTTGAGGCAGAGTCTCACTCTGTCACCCAGGCTGGAGAGCTATGGCCCAATCTCTGCTCACTGCAACCTCTGCCTCCTGTGTTCAAGTGATTCTCCTGTCTTACCCTCCCAAGTAGCTGGGACTACAGGCATGTGCCACCAAGGCCGGCTAATTTTTGTATGTTTTAATACAGACAGGGTCTCAAACTCGTGACCTTGTGATCTGCCTGCCTTGGCCTCTCAAAGTGCTGGGATTACAGGTGTGAGCCACCATGCCCAGACAAAAGAACATCTTTAAACTAACTAATCATTGCAGTGGTGGTTGGTAAATGATGTAAAACAGCTCCGTCACCTGAGTTTCTCTCCTTAGAGTTAAAACCAAATATGTAAACTACCACTAGTATCACCTTCCAACCAAAAGTAACATTGCTTAATAGATGTCATTTGTAGGAGATATGATATAGCCTGCTTTTGTGAGCAACATTTGTACCTGCTACCAAACGCTAAACTTCTACTGTTTTGCTTCTCACTGATTTGGCATCAGAGTAGAGGCTTCATCTTTTCCTGAGCTTGAGGCAAGAGAATATACCAAGATCTCTTCTCTGCTTATTGTTTCTAACTTTTCATCCTGCCTGTCCAGAAACCCCTTTGGTCAAAGTTTATTCTTGTTAGATTAAAAAAGCAAAAGAAGACTGTGATTGCTTGATTGCTTACATGAAATAACAGAACATAGGAAACTCAGATCTTAATAATATTCAATTTAAAATTTTTCAGCAAATATTTATTGAGCATTGCATTTGTTGGGGATACACATGTGGCTTCAAGAAGTTCAAAGATCAAAGAGAGAGAGAAGACAATATGCTGAACCTTTTGTCTTGCACTGTCCAGTACAACTTTCTGCAGTGGTACAAGGTTTTATGTCTGTGCTATCCAATATGTGACCTCCAGCTACCCATGTCTATTGAGCCTGTAAAATATACCTTGTATGGCTGAGAAACTAAAATTGTATTTACCTTTCATTATTGCACATGTAAATATCCACATGTGGCTGGTGGTTAGCATATTGCTGGTGTGTGGTGAGTCCAGAAGACAGAAATGTATCCAATGCAAGGAGAACACACAGCACAGACACCTCCCTTAGACTGGGACAGGAAGGGATGATTCCCTGAAAAGGTTGAAACTTGGCCTGAGTATTCAGTAATAAGTAAGAGTTAATAAGATAGAGAATGAAGGCAAAGAAGAGTTTCTCACGTGGATATGACGGTGTATGTAAAGGTGCCGGAGGTGGGAGAGCATGGCGTGCTCTAGTGACTGCAAACAGTTCTCAGTAGCTGCCATTCAGGGCTTTTGTGAATTTACTACAGGGTGAGGCAGGGGAAAGAGGCCGATCCCGGGCAGCCTTCTGACGTCGATTAAGAAACAGTATTACCATCAGAGGCATCATCATCATTAATCTTGCTTTTAGAAAAAGCAACCCACTTGTAATACAGAGAATAGATTCAGTGGGAAAAAGACTCGAGTCAGGGAGACCAACCAACAGGCCAATGACCTAATCTTAGTGATAGTGTCAGAGGCCTGAACCAAGGTAATAGTAGACTGATGATTCTAAGAACACCAGTAATTTTCTAGCATCTGTCTGGAACCACTGCTACCAAAATGACATTCACAGGAAACTTTCTGTTCTACTTCAAAGAAGAGGTGGGTGGCATCACCATGTACTCATTTGATGTGAATGAAACAACCCAGAGATGGAGAGAAATCTAAAAATGCCTTCCTTTATAATATACTGTGAATGTTTATTTTAAGTCTAATAAGTGCTATCAATTTTTAGCCCAACAGTTTTTACTATTAAAAACATTTCTTTTGCAGAAAGAAAACAAAAAGACCTTAAATTTATGGAATTTCCTTACATCAGCCAACATACACTAAGGAATAAGTCAACTCCAAGGATGTTTTCAAGTATTATCTCAAATATTATTCCCTCAAGAACGCCTACTCTGCCGAAGAGACACCATTAGGTTCTTCTACCAAATACTCTTGTAGCAGCCTGGACTGCCTTTGGGTGTTTTACACAATTGCAACCAAGTCTCAGACTGTGTAATTCTTTGTGTCGTATCTGTATCCCCTCCATGAGGCCAGGGTTTAGTAAGCCTTGTGCACCACTGCATTCCAGAACACAGCCCAGGGACACATGCTTAGTAAACATGCTTTGGCTGATGGACACAATATGCTAAAATGTAGAGAAATAGTTTAAACAAGAACTACTCTCTCCTTGTTTCAATTTCCTTCCTAGAAAGAAGAAATAACCATTGTAATTTCAAAAGAGTCCTATGATTCCCCTATTTTTAAATACCGCATGTAGTTTCACACTCAGCATCACGGCGGCTGAAACTTGCTTCCACGGTTTCCCATAAAGATGCTCAGGCTTTAAGATCTGATAGCCTACGCTCTCCCTTCAATGTGTCTGGAGTAGAGTGAATTGGTTTTAAAAGCTGTATACACCCCATGTTTTGCACTGTGACAATTGTTCATGTGTCTGCACCATAGACATGGTGAGGATTTTGTTAAAAGATCACAGCAAGGAATGGCAGTAACATGGCTACAGGCTTCTCATGTTGTGCCACACTAACTGGACTGTAGGGACATGAGTTGATACACTTACTGTTCCAGTAAAGTGTAGAGATGTATCAAAAACTTCAATAAAAGAAAACCCAGCTCTACCTTTCCCATTTGCCTTTCAGGCTATAAAGGATTTAAGTCCAGAAACAGAACATATTTTGTGGAAGTTTATTTCTTTTTTTCTTTAAAGGAATAATAACAACTATTGATATATAACAATGTATTATTATATATTGATATAATAACAACCTCACCTGCTGATAAGACCATGTCAAGGCTGGAAGATATGGCAGTGTGTCTGGGACCAGGACTGCAGTGCCAATAACATGAGAGACATTTGGTACTGAGACAGTCACTTTTCTCCACGTGGGACCATAATGTGTTGAAAGAGATACAAGCAATCTCTGGATCTTAGCACATTTATTGTTGCTATAAGTGAATAGCTGAAATCTGGGTAATTTATAAAGAAAATTTTACTTGCAGTTTTGGAGGCCAGGAAGTCCGAGATCTAGAGACCACATCTGGTGAGGTCCTTCTTGAAGGTGGGGACTCTCTGCGGAGTCCCAGGTGGCACAGGGAGGGCATTGCATAGCAAGGGGGCCTCATGAAGAATCGCTAAACTAGCTTTTATAACAAACTCAATCTCATGATAACTAACCCACTCCCTCAATAGACCATTAATCTAGGAATGAAGTGATCCATTCATGTGAGCAGAGCCTTCATGACCCAGTCACCTCCAAATGTCCCATTCACTTTTCAACACTACTACATTAGGGACCAAGTTAACAGCACATGAATTTTGGAGGGACACGTTCACTCTGATAAATCACAAATCCAGGCACTGAACAAACACCTGTACCATTCCAAGCCTCTACATTCAGGTAATGTGAATTCAGAATGGGGACTAGCCCAACTGCCAGGATTCCACACAGCAAGACAAACTTCTCCCTATAATAAAGACTACGGGCTCATTTTCATCTACATGGATCATTCCTCTTCAACCCTATAAAACTGAGAGACACATTTCTTGAGATTTGTTTAGTCCATTATAAACTTGGAATGAAAAGATGTGAGGTCAAGTGCAGACTCCACATTCTTTCTCAATGTCTGACGCTCGTCCAAGGATACGAGTTTTAAATTTATTTAGAGCTGGTACTGAGAGAGATCTAGAGGTCATGGCGGTAATAAGCCAAACAGAAGGCAATAATGCAGTGCTGTCTGTTCAGTTCAACCTCCGTGGAATTTGGAAACATGAAGCTGGAGCCAGAGAAAGGCCCTAACTCTGCTCAACAAGTCAAACTGTAAGTGACAGATGGCCAGAATTCAGCCAGTGACAAACAAAGCAATTACCAGCATCAGAATATAAAATGCATCTATGTTGCTGGAAAACTTTATAATCTAGAAATTCGTAAATTGTTACTAGACTGTCACTAGTTATTATTCGAAACTTTGCCTAGGTATCGTTAACAATGCATGACAAATACCGACTTTTCTCCTGAAAAGAATAGAAGCCCCACAAGAGCCAGTCTTTGTTGGTTTTGTTCATTGCCCTATTGGGGTGCCTGGAAGGGGACCTGGAACGTAGCAGGCAGTCAACAACATTTATTGCGTGAATTAACAAGTAAATGAATGAGACGACATGGCCTACTATTTATTTGTACACTTGTATTTTGAGAATCAATTTTCCAATAGGCTTAAAGTAATCCACCACACTCCCAAATGTTTCTTTCTGGCTTGCTAGGCCTTCCTACCTTGTATCAAGATTGTGGGGAAAAGCTTGAAACTCGATAGAATTAATGCTCTTAATCACACAGTTCATTCATATGCTTTATCTGGCACCTCTGGTTTCTTAGAAGAGAAGTCTCGTATTTTCCAAACCCTGCAGAATGCGTACATGCCAATCAACCCAGTCAATATTCATATCCAAACATTTTGTTCGGGTATACTCATGTACGTCCAGTGCAGAAATGACATTAGTAATTGTGGCCCTGATTAATTCTTACCTGCGAGGCCACTGTGGAGGCAAGTTTAGTATACAAACGGGCAAGTTTAGTATACATACAAATGCCTATCGATTTGTAACTCTAGACAGTGTACTCCCTCTTTCCCCCAGTGAATGATCCATACTTTGTATGATTATAGATGATGGCAAGGCAAGTTATTCCGGGGAAACACATTTCCAGGCATGTTGGAATGCAGTGCTTCTGTGAGATCTTTCTTTATCAAAAGTTTCTGAAAGCACTTCCTAAACATACAGGCTACGTTACAAGATAGGTACTAAGAAGAATGAAGACTTATAAGACAGTATCTTAGTTAAGTCAATTTTTTTTTCCTGGAAAAAAAGTCCTAATATGTAATCATTATAATAATTTTACACGGATCAGGAGAGGTGGTAAATGAGATAAATACAGTTTATCAAGGTTTCACCGCAATTCTCATTATTCTTAATATGAATAGCAGCCCTTTGCAGGTTAAGGTATCACAGAGAAAGGTAGAAGATAACTTCTTTTTAGTCATTTCCATTTTGTCCCCAAGACTGAGGTAAAAAGGTAGTCAAATACCATATTGAATTGGTTTTGGCAAGACTTTCTCCTGAAGGAGAATGGAAGAAAAGATGTAGAAAAAGGAGACGCATGACAACGATATGAGTCCTTAATAAAATTCTGCAGTGAACCTCAATAATGTAAGCTGTCCCTTCCTTCACCCACTCATTTCAGTAAGGTATTAACTTCACGCCTACAGAGGTCATCTAAATGGGAATGTGATTAAGTAGTTGAAATCATTTTACTTTTCTTAAATCTGAATATTCAACCCTGGAAATGTATTTCAAAACAGACCTACATTGGCAAATTAAAACACACAGAATTTAGTAAATGTGAAAAGGTCTGTTCTATATTCAGAGATATAAATAAGTCTATTAAACTTACAAGGTTTTGAATCTTAAATTTTGCATGTTATGACATAAATATATTCTGATTTGTAACTCATCATAACATTAAGGGAGGTTGTTTTGCATTTGAGATGCAGAAAGACAAATATAAACTGATAGAAAACATTACAATATATCAGGAGCATGAATAATAGAATTACTAAAGGCCTCAATACAGCAGAATGTGCTTCATTTTGCCAATATGATAAATGCATGTAGCTGAGGTTTGTTAAATATATATATGTGTGTATATAATTATATCAATGATGTTAATTAAATCGTATCTCCAGTTGTCCAAGAAAATGTTAATGTGAGCCCCTAAGCTTCAACTTTACCATTTTTAGTATTTTTAAAAAGCATATTTTTATACATGACCACCCTCTTTTTTCTTAGGTTTATATTTATCATTTTCCATTTGAAACACAAAATTACCTCAAGCTGTTTAGTTGGGGAAATATAATTGCTATTTTTCTGGTTGTTATTGATAACAAATAAGCCTGATCATGAAATGTCTCCCCTGGAAGTAGGGATATTTGGTTTCTGGGAACAGCTCTGCCACCAACTAAAGCTGTTACCTTGGGGAAGTAATGTAACCTGTGTAAATTTCCTCATTTGCAAAACAAAGGAGTCAGCTTAGCCAATCTCTAAGGACCTTGCCAGTCTGAATAGTCTAAATATCTGTGATCTATGACTCTCCCTATTTAGTCTAATTCAAAAGGCAATGCCAACTTTTGATCTGTTTTCTTCTCTACCATTGTAATTATTATTGATCTTTCAGAAATACTCCCTGTTTAAAGCCTCTGGGGGTATTTGTAAAATGGAGACACAAGGGCTATGAGGAAACAAAAGTTGCTGTAATAATGAATATTTCATTCCATTATCTGGTCATAGCACTGCAATGCATTCCCCTCAGTCTCATGGGAATCGAGGATAGGGCTTTACCCATGGACTCCGGTATTTTAGCCCTGCAAGATTCAGGAGTCAGTCTTCACACTCCAGGATTTTGAATTTCAGATTTCTTCCTCTCAGACAAGGAGAAAGCCCAGCTCTAGAAAAGAATGGCCTGGGAAGAGGAAATGCTGCATTTTTGAACTGGGCTGAAATGGACCTGGTCTGAACTGACCTCCTTTTCTGCTCTGCTGAACAGCTCTACCTCATTTTTCCTGGCACTAAAATGAGTCCTGCTTGAACTGGCCATGGGAGGGGGAAGATTTGGCATGGAGAGATTTTGGCTCTTCCTACTTTACAGCTCTTCTCAGCTTGATTGGCAAAGCTCTGGATAGCAACACCACCCACCTCTTTCTCTTTTTGCCTCCTGTTCCTATCAACCTTCTTTCAGTTCGCCTTGCTGAGATATACTGAGGTAAAATCTAACTCCATGGCCAGTCATTCAGAGCACAGATGCATACACAGGACCCAGGAGTGCGTGGCTTCCTCCAAGCAGCTCAAGCTGTGCAGCCTTTGTAACTGTCAGAGGTGCCTCTTGAACAAGAAATGGCACATCCACTCCAGCTCCACTCATCATGGGATCGCACAGTGATTCAGTCTCTAATTGTTCTAAATGTTTATGCAAAGGGCCCATGAGGAGATACAGCTGACTGTTTAACTGATAATTATAGAGTGATTAAGCTTGACATTTCCAGAGAATTAGATGAAAAACCTACTAGACTTTGCTAGGGTCAAAAGACTAGGCACCTTTATGAATTTCCATACCGCAGCGCTCATCTGGCTAGGGGAAGGAGGCGTATTTGAAAATATTCCCGAATAATTTTTAAAAGATTTTATGCTAATGGACTATTAAACATTTAATGCTCTGTTAACAAATGGTTATTTCTCCATTAAGCACCATCATGACCTATGCATAGTTTATGAACATTCCTGTTGTCCTTGAGAGAAATCACATACTGTAAGGGCTAAAAATAACAGTCACGTGAGGTGCAGAGTGTGATTTGCATCCGGAATTCAGCAAACATCATCCAGCTCAGAAGCTTGTTTCCAGGCACCAGACTCAGGAAAAGGCTCCAATAACCTTTCACCAAAGCTGAACATTCTGGAAGGACCAAGTCCCATTCCTTAGTGGGAGCTAGTGTGGAATGCCATAGCTTCTTTAATGGTGAAGGACTTTAAATGACCTTCTTCCAGTCTTTCAAACGCAGCCATTTCTCCTTTGTCTACACTCTGCTAGTCCCATGACAAATCTCCTCTATCCAACAAGAACCAACATCCTCCACACTCCTTTCCCTTTAAGGAAACACACAGACCAGCCACCACTGGAAGCTGTTTTAATAATTATCTGCCTTAACGCTCTACTTTAACAATACCGAAACTGATTTGCAGAGAGGTGAAATAACCTCAAAAACAGCCACACATTCACTAGTAATAGAGTTTGGAATACAGTTATGAGTCCTGCGTCAGTGTTCTTTGCTATTGCTGTTTCCACCTATTCAAGTTGCATAACATTTTCAAGAATGCCCTCCTCCATAAAGTCCATGATGATTGCGCCAACCATTTTTTCCTTATTTCATAACAGCACATGACACACCCTGATGTCATACTCCTTGCCGCTTGATTATGTTGAATTTTGACAGGCCCTCATTTCAAATGGTGGGGGAAGATAGATAGCTGAGAAAGATGAGACAGGAAGATTAATGAGGATAGGGAAGGCGGGTTAGATACCAGGCACTTAGAGCATGGGATTAGTAGCTAGGTATAACTTTAGCTTGCAGAAGAACAAAATGTAACTTCATTCTGATCAGTCTCCTTCATCAGAGCATTCAGCTTTCCTACATCACACAATGATCTATTTCCCTTCGCTAATTAACACTCTTTGGTTTTGTCCTAATGGCTACAAGATTGCATTTTAAAAAATCATAGGGCTCCTTTGCATTGCAAACAAAGCCCTATGATGTAGCCTTTATTACATGTCTTATGTATCCTCATTTGCTGACAGCCCCTTGCCTTGAACTTTATCTTCCAGTAATACTGAAGCTTCTGCACTCCTTCTCTACACCACGTTGTTTCAGACTTCATTGTCTTTGCTCACCCAGCTCACTTGATCTCAATCCGCATGCTCTTCCTCTGAAATCTCTACCTCATCCTCCAAGAGAAACTGTCCACTGTGCTTTCCTATTGCCTCCCGAGCATCTTCCTCTTTGGACACACTGCACACTGGACCATAAGCTTCTCAAAATGAGAGGCTGTGCCTTTGTCCTCTCTAAGCACAGCATTATACCTATGTTGTCTATCCTGTATTCTGTGGAAGTGGTGGGGTGGGAGGGGCATCCTGGGGGAGTTGATTTTCCAGATACCTGCTCTGTAGAAATAACTGAGTCAGTAGGTGTGACGGTATGAAACTCACCCAAAATACTTGTGCTGGCTGGGTGTGGTGGTTTATGCCTGTAATCTCAGCACTTTGGGAGGCCAAGATAGGATTGCTCGAGGCTAGGAATTTGAGACCAGCCTGGGCAACATTGTGAGACCAAGTCTTCACAACAAATTTTAAAAATTAGCAGGACATGGTGGTGTGCACCTGTAGTCCCAGCTACTCAGGAGGCTGAGGCTGAAGGATCACTGGAGCCCAGGAGTTTGAAGCTGCAGTGAGCTATGATCACACCACTATATTCCATTCTGGGTGACAGAACGAGATCCCATCTTTTAAAAAACAAACACAAAAAACTTATGTTCATATTGTCTACAGTAAATTAGAGGATGGAAATATTTTCCCATTATGCTTTCACCCAAATTCCACATAAAATTGGAATTCCATAATGCTTTATAAACGAAATTAATGCAATATATTTGCTCTCATCAGCATTGACTTTTATTATCATTGTCTCAAGTTTGAATCTAGAACTCAAGGCTAGATATTAAGTGAAAATATATGTCACTACCAAGGGCTTTATGAGAGCAGAAGATGGAAATAAAACTCCTTTCACTAGAGTCCCAGTACGGATAATTGCCCAAGACACAATGCTTCTCACTAATTTAGCAAGTCCTTCAATATCAGACTTCATTTTATAATTTGTAATTAAGAGATTTCTTTGGAAAGTTGAAAAGTCATCATTCACCTTGGAGATCAAGATGCTATCCGGGCATTTTGGTAGATCGCGTTTTGGGTTGACTTTCCTCTGCAGCCGTTAAAGATATCAACGCTTTTCTTTTCATCATAGCTACTCCTCTCCAGTGCTACCTTCTGTCACATTTCTGACACTAAAATTGCCCCAACATAATGTTAAGCAGATTGAGGTTTTTCCACTTCTTGGTTTCTTGGTCTTTTTCTGCACAGAATTCTAAACATTTATACCCTTCTTCATTTTCCTTTCTGTAGGAAACGTATTTGTTTATCATATATTCTGTGTCACACACTGTGCCAAATCCTTTAATACATCACCTGCCTCATCACGTCATTCTTCCCAGTTCTGTACTATTTATTACATTCAGAAGTGTACATTAAGTACAGTTTGTTCTCTCCATCTTACTTATTTTTTTATAATGCAAATTAGCTCACTTACAGAGAGGAATGAGATCAGTAAAATGTAGAAGTTTCATTGGTAATAAGTGATTTTTTCCCAGCCCATACATTTTGTGCCACCAAGTAACAGCACCTGTACACAAAATAGACTAACTAAGTTGAATGCAGCAAGCTACAAAAGAATAATACTATAAGTAGTGCCCATTTATCCCGTGTTCTTTTTTTTTTTTTGGCTCTGTCTCACCACATGCTCTGTTTTGGAAGGGTGCCTATTCCAGTCTTTATGCATTCTGACCTTGTGTTCATACACAGTGTTTCCACCTTTCCTTATACTGTCTTTGGCCAAGCTATCTTCATCTTTTCTCTTTTGTTTTTATTTTTTATTTAATTTTTTTTCGAGACAGAGTCTTGTTCTGTCTCCCAGGCTGGAGTGTAGTGGCCCAATCTCAGCTCACAGCAACCTCTGACTCCCAGGTTCAAGTGATACTCCTGCTTCAGCCTCCTGAATAACTAGGATTATAGAGCGCACCACCACACCCGGCTAGTCTTTGTATTTTTAGTAGAGATGGGTTTTCACCATGTTGGTCAGGATGGTCTCGAACTCCTGACCTCATGATCCACCCACCTTGGCCTCCCAAAGTGCTGGAATTACAGATGTGAACCATTGTACGTGGCCCATCTTTTTAGTTTAAAAAAATTACATTTACTTTATATTTATTAGGACTTTAACTTTTTAAAATTGCTAGCACTTTAAAAAATAATTTTTGTGTCTTGGTTATCAAATTGTATAGATTTTGACTCATTTAACTCCAGCCCTACTTTTCCTTTACTGCTATTTTATTTCTAGAACACAATTTTTTCAGAATATTAGAAATACATATAGTATTATAGCAGAAATATCTATATAGCAAAAGTACTAAGCACAAGATAGGGATTATTATCAAAGTGATATGAACAAATGGGGTCACAAGGCTAAGACCGAGTAACCTGACGATGGTCACTGAAGCAGTGAGTGACACCACCGGTACATGAATCCAGCTCCATTTCATTCCAAGCCATTTGCTGTCATCATGATAGCATGATGCTTCCAACTCTGCCTGCCACCTTTCCATCACCTCCTCATCACCCGAGCTAGAAATAACACATGGGGGAAGAACATGCAATTCCTGCCTGTTCTGCCTGTGTGTGTCTTTGAATGCAGATGTATGCTCATCTACGCATTTATTCCAATGGTCTCAAATCCCACCTCCAGACAGTCAGAAGGTGTCAGCACTTAGGTGAACACAGCGATCTCACTGCACACCCTATGCCTTCTGGGCGAGGGAACACCTGGCTGGAATCACAATGTTTTACTTGGCTCCCAGAACAGCAGTGTGAGCAGTTACAGCAATTACCATGCCTCCTACAGATGACTCGCGCCCCGCCAGTTTGAATGGACTAATGGAGGACTGAATCCAGGCGGGAGTAAAGTATCTCCACCATAAACTGAAACATTTTGCTGTTTGAATTGTTGCCAGTTTTTATAACAATTCCCATCTTAAGCTGGCTCAATACATATTTAATGAATTCTTCCATAAAACCTTTAACAGCCCTCAATTCATTTCAAGTGGCAAATGACTCAGCAGTTTTAAACGATGAGCTGGGTGCTGTCTCTATATTCATTACCTCAAAAGATAAAGTGATTTTTTTTTCTTTTTACAAAATGTTCTTTTCCAAACAGAGTTTTCTCCTTGTGCTCACATTCGTATAATGTGAAAACACTTACGTCTGCCAATCCTCTTTCTCTCAAGGATGTGATTAAACAGGAGGCGTGCTGGAAGAGTTTCATAATGAAGAGTTGTGATAGATGTTAGGATTACATGTTACTTAATTGTTGTGTCATCACTTACCAATAAGCCCTAAGGACCTCTTACTGTGTATCACTCACTTATTTATTCAAGTGCGATTGACATTTATACTTTATAAAGTACAAATAAAGTAGAAGGTGGTAGTATACCTTATGAAATTTATAAAATATATAAATAAATATATTTATACTAAGCCAGTTAAGAACACTGGCCTTAAAATGCTTCAATGCAGAGTCAGGACCAGAGGTATTAAACAGAGAAGTCTGACTTTTGACTTACCCCTCATACCACACATATTATGCTTTACCAGATAAAACTCTGCAAACTCTGATCACTTAAAATGCTAGGATGTATACTGACTTTTGGCCATCTGCAACCTTGAGGCCCCTCACCTGCTGCAAATGTCTTACACTAGCAATTTTAAATAGGGAATAGGGCAGTGCCCCTCCCCACCCCACCCTCACACATATGTGTGTATAAACACAGCAGGCACAACCCCAAAGCCCTTTGCTACCTCTCCAGTCTCATCTTCCACTACTTTCCTGCTTCCTCAGTTGGCTCCTGCCCACTGGTCTAGTATGCTTCTGGCTCAGGACCACAAGCTTGCTATTCCCTCTATCTGGAAGGTTTCCCCTTCCATAGCTTCATAGCTCTGCTTCACCAACTTTTTGGTTTAAAACTTACCTTTCAGTGACTACTGTATTTAAAATAGTCCTGCCAGCACTCTCTTCCTTCCTTCATCTATTTTTCTACACAGAACTGACGACACTGTCTGTTATATATTTTACTTGTTATTTGAAACTCCTCCAGGCCTTCCTTACCCAATTACTATGTAAAAACCCACAAGGACAGAATTTGCATGTGTCTTCTTTGCTGCCCCATTTCAGCGCATAGAACGTGTCTGCCACATAGCAAGCTCTCCCTCACCATTCGCTATATAACTGACTGAATACATGCAATATATACGTCCATGCACATGTATCTTGTTTGCTATACAAAACCACACTGTACACCAAGGTTCCCGCCACATATGCAGAGAAGAAATTCTTAGTGTGGGCATAGTAGTTAAAGTATCCTAAAACAAATGAGCCTTGGAATCCACCCTGTGTTTCACTGTAGAAATCACAGGGTTTTTTTTGTTTGTTTGTTTGTTTGTTTGTTTTGAGACAGAGTCTCGCTCTCTTGCTAGGCTGGAGTGCTGTGGCACGATCTCGGCTCACTGCAACCTTCGTCTCCTGGGTTCAAGCAATTCTCCTGCCTCAGCCTCCCGAGTAGCTGAGATTACAAGTGCTCGCCACCATGCCCAGCTAATTTTTGTATTTTTAGTAGAGACTGGGTTTCACCACGTTGGCCAGATGGTCTCCATCTCCTGACCTCGTGATCCGCCCATCTCAGCCTCTCAAAGTGCTGGGATTACAGGCGTGAGCCACCACGCCGAGGAGAAATCATAGTTTTTATTGGAACAGATCCTCTCCAACCTGTCTGAAATTAGCTTAAATAATTTTTTTTGTCTACTAAATCGAGACATTATCACAGTATATTTTATATACTGGTTTCTAGTTTGCATTTACTTGCATGTTATATTCAAAAAGTACCCCCAATCCAAGTACTTTATGTAAAATAAATGAAATCAAATGGAGCAATTGTTGTCAAACGTATATTCTAACAAAAGCCTCTCGGGGTGGAAGCATCTTCCTAAGGGGCAAAGGTATTCCTTCTGCATCTCTTCCTCCAAGCTCAGGCTACCATTCCTTGTTTTGAAAAGTGTCTAAGAGATGCCGTCTTTGGCCTTAATAACCATGGTGGCTTCTTGGTTCTTCATATTCTTAATAACCACTTAATGACAGCTTGTTCTTTATGTTATCCATATTTCTAAGTTTTATACATTGAGAAACTGAGGCACTCCTTGTCCAAAGGCAGGTTACAAAACAGAAAACGTAAAACCGAACCTGTTACTGAACCGAGGTTTGCCCACACAGCCCGGTGAAGCCCAACACTAGCACGGAGACTTGCAGAGGGAAATAGGGAATTTGTTGCATGGCTGCAAGCAAGGAGAATGGGCAGATAATGCTTAAGACCTAATCTTCCCAGTGGATTACAGACAAGGGTTTGTAAAGGTCAGGGGACTTTTCAGGAAAGCAGATGTTACAGGCAAAATCATAAAGCAATCCATGGCAATTATATGTTGGTTTGCCCCACGGGTGTGACCCTCTCCCAGGCCCCTTAGGAACAAATTTAGAACAAAGAATGGTGGTTAAAGTTCAGTCTTCAGTTCCTCCTTATCTGAGGTCTATATGATAGTGGCTATCTTTTTGCATCTGGTGGGGATTTCTCAAGAACAACCAAAGAACATATGTTAAGATCATCTTTTAGTTTCTGTTGAACCCAAACACCATGTAACTGGTTTGTTGGGGAGACTGCTGCTGCTATCTTCTTGCTTATTAGATTGCTCGCTCACTTTTCAAGACTAGCTCTAGGTGCCCGCAATTCCCCTTGAAGGTACACAAGACTTTTCCTTATTTTCACTTGAGAGACCCACCAGGCCCCTGAGAGGGGGTCCCTGCTTTGTCTCAACCATCCCATATCGAAGCCTGGTCAGCAATATCTTCACCTTCTGCTCTATGTTGTCCTCGTTATTTTTAATTGGTGGGAAAAATACCAATGACAGCAAGAAGTTATCGACACTCTTCCCGGAAGTCTGCTTTGGGGTTTTCTTCTTAATGAGTCCCCTTCGAAGAGCAGCTTTCTGAAATTATTGTTATTATTATTATTTTTTTGCAATCTGGAATCACACATGCACTGATTAATGGCTCACCCAACAGAGGGGACTCAGCGCCCACTCAATTATCTTCCACATGTGTTACTGGCTGGTGAGACAATGCCTGATGAGAAATGGGGTACATTTGTGTGCCACTGATAGGTTCCTGCTTCCTGGGGAGGCAATGCTATTGTAATTTTTTTTTTTTAATTCTTTCTACCTCCACTGCACTGGTGAAGGTGTCTGGTGTCCCTGCACACCTGCTGGGTTATGATCTTCACTCAACAAAGACACCGTTTGTTTTCTAATGAACTATCAACTCATTTCCTGGAATCAGAACTTCCAAATCCCCTTTGTCATGTGCTCCTTTCTAAACCTCACAAGGGTTGCAGAATATTTCAGCCTCAAGGCTCACAGAAATGCCTGGACACACGCCAGAGACGGAGCAGACGTTTCTGAGCACAGTTGGCTCGGCGAAGGAGTGAGTGCACAACATTCAAACGAGGACTAACTGCAGTGGGTGTTGATTTGAGACCTTTTTCAGAATCACACCCACAGATCTCTTCTGCCTAATCAGAATGACAGAAGTCATTCTGTCAGAATGACAGCCGTCGCCTTGTTTGTGACTGAAATCAAGTGAAATAAGAGAAAGTTGAATGATGCTTAGTTTCTAGCAAGGATTCGGCTTTGCTGCAGCTGGCCTCGTAGCACATTCTGAAGCTGCTCAGCCAGAAGAATGAGCAGCCTCTTGGACTTGCTCTCTCTTTTTCTTCTAGAAAGGCACTTATTACATGTCCTCCAGGTCACCAAGGAGAGGGATGACCTCTGCTGGGAACTGGTGTCTTCTCTTACAAGGGCTTCCCTTCCATATCATGCCCTGTGTCTTCCTTTGCTCTTGTCACCCCTTTTGTTCCTCCCACCCCTACACTGGGAATCCCACAGGGCCCTGCCCAAGACCTCTTTCTCTATGAAGTCATCCCTGCTTTCCTCCCCAAGGAAATTTTGGTGGTTTTTTTTTTCCTATGCTTTTATTATAATTCACACAGACCTCCAAGATAGAAGCAGAATTCTTTTATTTTCCTTTTTGTATTCATCTCCTTTCCTAAATAGTAAGCTTCATAAGAAGAGGATTGTGCCTTTTACATTTTGATTTCCTCATACTCACAAGAGTGACTGAACATACTAAAAAAAAAAAAAAAAAAAATCATTAAACGAATGGTTAATTCTTTGGGTCTCTCCTGGAATTCAGGAATAATCATTGTATTTTATTTTTTTGTCTTTAACTTTTTATCCCTCCAGGGCTTCAGAAGTGATTGACGAGGATTCTAAATTAGGATGAATGTAGGTACTAAAGTTTAAGACTATGGCTGCAAGGCAGCAACAGGCAGACGCAGAGACACATTTTGAAAAAGCACATTTTTCTAGTCTTTTCAAGCCTAGAAGCTGTATTCCTTGGCCCCGGGGATGACTAAGACTAAAGTGGTAGAGCTCTGTGGGACTTCAGTCCCTAGTTAGTCTCACTTATGCCACCTGCAAACAAGTGAGGGAATCAACAGATGGCTGAGGTCTATATTTGTAGAATAGAATTACAGGGGGAAAAAATAACCCTTGTAACCAGCTCCTGAACTTAAGAAGAAAATTTCTTTCTTTATATTTTTCTAGATATGACTTTGAGAGAGGACTGAGGTTGGAGGTAGTAAATTTTGAAGAGCAGGCTATCTAATTTTCTCAAGAGGTGAAATGAGCAATGTTACCTCTATGGCTTCCTGAGATGGTTTGGCAACATTTGTAAAACTGTGATCAGCCAGTGGCCACTGATGAGACAAAGAGGGTCTCATGTTTGGGATAACACGAGCACTAATAGTGGAGGAAATCATCACCTCCTGAACATATAGAGTTGTTCTGAGAAATCTGCAAATGTACAGGTCATGCTAGTGACATGAAGACTCATAATTTGTCATCTAAGAATGATAATATCTTAATTCATTTCGGAGTATTTAAACGTAGTTACCCTCAAATTACTGCTTTTTAGCCATCGTAAACAACTATTCTTAGTCTTCTAAGTATACATATTTTTTGCTGAGTCCAATATGGACTACTTCTGTAAGGCAAGATGTAAGTAAATCATTTCTAGATGAAAAAAGTCATTTCAGTTTATAGACAGCAGGCACTTTTTCTCATTTGGTGGAAGATCGTATTTTACTAATTAAGAACAACTGGTTTGAAGTAGATTAGGCTCAAAAAATGCCACAGACACCAATGAAGAAAGAAATCACACCATATATATATATATATATAGGCATTACCTTTAGAGCAACCCAACATGAGTACTAAAGCAAATTTTCTTTAGTTTTCTTAAAAACTTCCTTCTGGGTCTCTGGGAACTGAACTGAATACAAAAGAGCCATTAAGAAAATTGAATTTTCAGCTCATTGAAACCACAGCTTCATAAAGATGCGATAGTTCTCTTATAAATCCTTAACTTTCCACCCAACAAGTGAAGTTGGAGTCAGTTGATTTCCAAGCCTTTGCACTGATGTTTCTCAGGGAATAGGGCCAAGCCAGTGAGAAAGCCACCATGTTGAATCGGGCCGTGTCACATTCAAGAGGCCTGGGGAAAGCCAAAACACATTTGGTAGAACAAACACCATCGTAAGTTGTTACAGTGTACGTGTTTCTCTTAGATTGTATGGCACTTAAAGGGCTAATGTGTGACTGGGAACAATATAAAAGAAAAGTTCATTACAACTCGTTAAAAATAAATAAAAATCTAAATCAATTTCCATTAGTTAATGTGTAGATACTGCACATGTCTTAGAGAATTTTATTATAAATTCATGCTGAACCTGTGAGTAATGGCAGTTAGTCCATGTCTCCTTCCCTAATAAAAAGGAACAGGAGTCTGTATCCAGTGCTTTCGTATTAAATGAAATATTTAAAACATGTCTTCTTGTTTCTCATGGCCATGTCCTGATTACGTCAAGCCAAATTAGATAAGTATATAAATTGGGGTAAACAAAAGTGACAGATAAATGAAATGCATGGGGACATTCCTATGAAAACCACCTATGAACTCTATACTAGGTGGCAATTTCACAGGCCACCATCTGGGTATCCTAAAGAAGCTGCCAATCTTCCAGAGGTACTATGTTTGTGCCAACACCCTGCCATTCTCTCTCCATCTCTGCCATGTGTCTGATTTTTTTACCCAAGGTTTAAGATGTATTCTATGAAGATAAACAGATGAGTAAGAGAGCTCTCAATCCTCTTCCATTTGTCTTTTTGCATTAATAAAACTATTCTAGTTTTACCCTTTTTAAAAATAAAGCTGCTTCATGGAATGCGTGGAATACTATCTGTAAGTCTGGCAGTAAATATTCTTACATTTTGGTCTGTGTTTTGCCTTTCCTCCATGTACAATTGCAAACAATTGTCAAATGCTTAGAAGCCCAACACAGTGTTTCTGGAAGCTTTTTATGTTATGAACACTGTGTTAGGACTTAGAAGTAAAACTCTGAGCAGTATAGAGAAGGCCTCTGACCTAAAGAACTTATAATCTAATGAAAGAGAAAGGCATGATAGAACATGATCATTTTCATGATAGGGAATTCAAGGTGCTATGGAAGCATACAAAAATGTACATAAACAGTTTTGGTGGACCATAAATAGTTTCCTACAGGAATTGATGATTAAGAACTGAAGGATAGCTACAAGTTACCTAAATAAAGGGATGCTTGTTCCAATCAGCAGGAACAGTATGAGAGAAAGCAGAGAGGCAAGAAGTAGTGTGATGCTTTAAAAAAAAAAAAGGTTGAAAACATCCCAAAAAAAAAAAAAAAAACCATGGCACTGACGAGGAATTGGCCTGATGACTCCAAGGAAGGTGCAGAGACAGGTGAGCAAAGGCCTTGTAGACAAGGTCAAGATTGCAGATTTCACCTGAAGCAAGAGGAGAGGTGTTGTAAATTTGCGTGTTGGAAAGGTTATTCTGGCTGCAGTGTGGAGATGCATTGCAGGGAACCCAGCCTGGAAGCAGGGAGATGGGTTCCCAGAGTGGACTTAGCCATAGTATAGGAATAGCTCAATTTTATTGAGAGCTTATTGTGTGTTGGACACTATTTTAAGTATCGTATATGAGTTAACTCCCTTAATTCTAACAATAACCCCATGAGGTAAATATGACTCTTCTTCCTGTTTTGTGGATGAGGTTAGGACACAGAAAGACTGAGTCATTTGCCCAAGTTTACATAACTAGGAAAGGATATATTCAAAGTTTTTGTTTTTGTTTTATAATTTCAACTTTCATTAGAGATTCAGGGGTACATGTGCAGAGTTTTACATGGATATATCACATGATGCTGAGGTTTGGGGTACCGTTGATCTTGTCCACCAGGTGGTGAGCATAGTCCCCAGTAGTTTTCCAACCCTTGTCCCCCTCCCTCTCTCTCCCCTCTAGTATCCCCCAATGTCTATTGTTGCCATCTTTATGACCATGTATACCCAGTGTTTAGCTCCTACTTATAAGTGAGAACACGTGTTATTTGTTTTTCCGTTTCTGTGTTGATTCACTTAGGATAATGACCTCCAGGTACATCCATGTACTTTTGATAGCTGAGTAGTATTCCACGGTGCATATGTAGCACCTTTTCTTTTTTTAACCCGCGGTCCACGGGGACCTAGGTTGATTCCATATCTTTGCTGTTGTGAATAGTGCTGTGATGAGCATGCACGTGAGTGTGGTTTTTGTAGAATGATTTCTTTTCCTTTGGATATATACCAAGTAAAGGAATTGCTGGGTCAAGTGATAGTTTTGTTTTAAGTTCTTTGAGAAATCTCTAAAATGCTTTCCACAGTGGCTGAACTAATTTGCATTCCCACCAACAGTGTGTAAGTGTTCCCTTCTCTCTGCAGCCTCACCAGGATCTGTTGTTTCCTGACTTTTTAATAACAGCCATTCTGACTGGTGTGAGAAGGTATCTCATTGTGGTTTTGATTTGCATTTCTCTGATGCATATCCAAACTTTTAACCCAGAAAGTCTTTTTTTTTTAGTCTTTTTTTTAAGACGGAGTTTAGCTCTTGTTGCCCAGGCTGCAGTGCAGTGGCACGATCTCAGCTCACTGCAACCTCCACCTCCCGGATTCAAGCGATTCTCCTGCCTCAGCCTCCTGAGTAGCTGGGATTACAGGTGCCTGCCACCATGCCTGGCTAATTTTTTGTATTTTTAGTAGAGACAGGGTTTCATCATGTTGGCCAGGCTGGTCTCGAACTCCTGATCTCAGGTGAGTCACCCACCTTGGCCTCCCAAAATGCAGGCATTACAGGCATGAGCCACCACGCCTGACCATAAGCCAGAAAGT
Source organism: Theropithecus gelada (assembly GCF_003255815.1). Taxonomy (NCBI): domain Eukaryota; kingdom Metazoa; phylum Chordata; class Mammalia; order Primates; family Cercopithecidae; genus Theropithecus; species Theropithecus gelada. Next base: position 118,850,959 of record NC_037682.1, on the reverse strand, counting down.
CTTAGACCAGAGCCATATTCTTTTTTTTTTTTTTGTAGACAGGGTCTTGCTCTGTCACCAGGTTGCAGTGCAGTAGTGTGATCGTGGCTCACTATAACTTCTGCCTCCTGAGTAGCTAGGGCTACTCCAGGCCTTCTGAGTAGCTAGGACTATGGGTGTGTGCCACCACACCTGGCTATTTTTTTTATTTTTATTTGTTTAGATACAAGTTTTCACCACATTTCCCAGGCTGATCTCAAAATCCTAAACTCAAGTGATCCACCTGCCTTGACCTTCCAAAGTGCTGGGATTACAGATGAGAGCCACTGTGCCCGGCCCAGAGCTCATATTCTTAATAACCGCTGACCCATATATAATACTCTGACCTTGGTGACATTAATGGGGACAGAGGACAGATCCTAAGAACTCAAGAATAAGGCAGTTTCAGGTCAGAACCATCAAGTTTTTCATGGTAAGGCTGAGCTGAGCGTCTGGAATCATGTAGTTCCTAGTGGAAATGCACCCAAGCCAAAGAGGTTGAGATAAGGGTGCAGGTCAAATTAAGAGGTCACCACACACATCAGTAGAGGAGATCGGACACAGGCGGAGTAGAGAGAGAGGATTTCAAAACACACACAAAATCAAACAAAGCAGAGCAAAGCAGGTTGTCAAAAGATGAAGGAAATATTCAGGGACTAAGAAATTCTCAGGCACTAAAGGAATAGAGCCAGGCAAGCAAGAGAACAGATGTGAAATAACAAATCAAGGCAGAGTTTGCTATTGGAGACAGATTTTTGCCTCAGGCCTGGTGCTTTTTTACAGTTCTTGTTGAGTTCCAAACCAGAGTCTTTATGACTTCTGGACCTTGCCCTGCTGGGGTGCAGAGAAGGGAGTAGATAATTGGGAACATGTGGTCAAATTGACGCCTGTCAGAAGATGGGGAGTAGCACTTTATAACAAGTTCATCCTGAGAAGAACATGAAGGATATACCATAAATACTTGTTATTAACAGACTTGTAAGTTCCTCTACATTGTGGAAGCTCGATAAAGATTTGTTGTATGGATAAATAAATAAGTGAAGTGCCTGTTTACTGCACTATCAATGACCAAAATGAAAGAGGGGGCCTCTGTACATTTAAATTCCCTTTCCTAATATAAAAAGATAATGGACAACCTTCTTCATAATAAGTCTGTCGCTAAGGATAAACCTTAGATTCCTGGTCCCTTAACCAATATTATGACATTTAAAAGTAATATTTCCAATATTGTATAGTTAGTATAAACAAAGATTGTGAATATTAAAAAAAGGGAAGATCTGACTTTGGAAGCCTGTTCTACACTGACCAGCCACAACTCCTCATCTGGAGAACTGAAACTCCATGCTAGGTGTGAACAGAGTTGAGACTATAAAAATAAACCCTTAAGTATATAGACAATTGATTGTGTTACACATGTGCCAGGGCGATGAATTCATTGGTGAAAGTAGTCTTTTCATCAAATAGCGCTGGAATCATTGCATACCCACATGAAAAAGATTAACATAGCTCCTCACCTCATATCATATATGAAAGTTAACTCAACGTGATTAGTGAAGAGATGAAACAATTTTTTGTAAGAGACCATAAGAGAAAATCCTTGAGACATTGTGCTAAGCAAAGATTTCCTAGATAGGACACACACACACACACACAAAAAAAAAAAAAAAAAAAAGCATAAATTGGGGGGCCTCATCAAAATTTGAAACATTTGCACTTCAGAAGACACAATTAAGGAAATAAAAAGGCAAGGCAAGCAACAGATCAGGGGGGAAATATTTGCAAAGCAGAAATCTGATAAAGAACTTGCATTTGGAATTTACAAAAAACACAACTCAATTATTGAAAGACAACCCATTTCTTAAAAGTGGGCAAAGGATATGAACAGATATCATCCCAGAGAGGATGAATAGCCAATAAGTACATTAGAAAGATGCTCAACATTTTATTTACTAGGGAAATGCAAATGAAAACCACAACAAAATACCACTTCATATTCACTATAATAGCTTACTAAATAAGACAGACATTTTGATGAAGTTATGGAGAAATAAGAACCCTCATACATTGTTGGTGGGAATGTGACATGGTGCAACCACTTTGGAAAAGAGTTTGGGAGTTTCTCAAAAAGTTAAACCTAAAATACAGCATGACCCAGTAATTCCACTCTTAGTTGTATATTCAAAAGTAATAAAAAACTTGTCCATAGGAAGACCTGCACATAGATGTTCATAAATGTTCATAACAGCATTATTCATAATAACCAGAAATGGAAATGACCTAAATGCTCATTAACTATTGAATGGATAGACAGAGCACATTCTATCCATACATGAACTACTACTGAGCAATGAAAAAAAAGGAACTGCTGACACATGCTATGTCATGGATGAATTTAAATCCTTGGGCTGAGTGAATGAAAGAAGACACAAGACACTACATCTTGTATGGTTCCTTCATAGAAAATGTCTCCCAAAGGTACATTTATAGGGGTAGAAGGTCGATTAGTGATTGCCTGGGGCTAGGGGAAGGGATATGGGTTAGATGATTTATAAATGGACAAAAGGGACCTTACTGGGGGGATTAAGTGTTCTAGGACTGATTTACTGTGATCTTCATAGTTCTACCCCTTGATAAAGTTAGTAAAAATTACTGCATTTCACATTTGAAATGGGTAAGTTTTATGAAATGTGAAATATACTTCAATAAAGTTATTTTAAGCCAATAGCAAGAATTAAATAAGTTAATTACCCAGGAAATGTTCATTTCTTTACTCTCTCTTTCACTTTATTATAGTTCATAAGGAGTGCCAGAGGCAGAGCACCATGTCTCCTCTTTTTCACCCTCTTCTCATATAAGCCATTTTTTTCCATTTAAAAATATAAATAACTAAAGGAAAGTTTAAGTGATCAGTTTCTACGGTTAGAAAACTTCTGTTTTCTCTTCACATTCAAGACAGAGGGCTCTGAATAAGAAAATCTGAACAACGCCTCCCTCTCCAGAGCAGCCTGCCTTCCCACCTTCCGTCGGGCTCATGACGGCACAGATGCTTCGCACAAGCCCAGCTGGTGAAGTCCAATGTCGCTGGCTTTGCTGAGTGCCTGGGTGAGGACGCTGGCCTCAGCATGTTAGCAATCCCTATTTGCTGGTTGTAATAGATACATTTTGCCTCCAGCAAAAAGTCTGCGAATAGTTAATAAAAATAATGAGCAGTAGCAGAGAATTAATGGCCTCTTTATGAGAGATGGAGTTCGGTGTTCAGTGTTCTTGAATAGGAAAATTGTTTTATAGGCAAAATTAACTAGAAATACCTTATTTAGCCAATTTTAAGGTAATGGGTTTTGGCTTCAAAATGTCAGTAAATGCAGGAAGGAAGAGCCAGGTAAGGTTTGAGCTACTCACATAGCATTTTCTCAATTACTGAAAAGAGCAGGTGTGCCCCTCTGCAGCAGGTAGAAGTGTGAGTAGTTGCAACCCCTTGCAAAAGGAAAACAAAGACAGTGATTTCTGTAGGTGCATTTGAGCTTTATCTTGGTTTACCTTTTGTCTTGCACTTTTTTTTTTCCAGGGATGCTGAAACCATGAGAACATTCATGTTACCTTCAGTGGCTGACCATGCTACACTCATCTGTGTGAGTGATCCTTACCTACCTCGCTGTTTATGACCTATGTTCAGCATAATACATCCTGAAAATGCTGAGCCAGACCCCCAGCCGGCCAGTTCCCAGGTGAGCCCTGGAGTGCCCTGTGGATGGTAGCTCTAGAGACCTGGATTTGAGAGATGCCGTTAATAGGAACATAGTGGTCCAATTGATAAGGGGCACTGGGTTACACCCTAAGCAAGCAGGCTTTTCCAGTCATGTATTTATTTAATCCATTTAAAAAACGAACAAACAACAACAACAAAAATGAACTAAAACACAACGACAAAATTACACCAAACATTGTTGACATGGTGGTAAGTCATTTCAGACCACTAATCAGATTGTTAAAACTGACCTAGCAAGGATGAGGCCAGTAAACATGGAAAGAAGGTCACCAAAGAAAACCACACCCACTCAGTTCCTCAAAATTGTCATCATCTGGGCATCGTTCGGGTCCATTTACGGGACAATTCCTGTTGAAGAACGAAGGCAGGTGTCAACAACTGCATCTAGTTCCACAGCTTTCCTGCTGTGGTCTCTGTGCTGGCACCATCAGTTTGCTTTTTTACTTTTTTAGCAATAATACGATAACGTGCTGGGCACTGTGCTGAGTTTGGCAGGGAAAAGAAGACACAACCCTCTCAAAAGTTCTCACAGATGTCAGGTCTAAACCCGAGGCCCGCGGGGAGCTTTGGGGAAGAATATGCCAATTGTCTTCAGAATAGTTTCAAAGGGTAAAGCATGTCAGGACAGTATGATGCACAAAATCAGTACCAAAGAGCTGCACAGAGGATGTGCTAACTGAGATATGCTTTATAAAATGATTAGAGGCATGAGAGAAAGGAATTCTCAGACTATTCCAGAGGAAGAAAATAACACAAGTAAGACCAAGTGACAGGAAGGCCCGAAGGCTTCAGGGACCAGTCAGGAGTCCAGCTTGACTGGCATAAATTGTACTTGGGGATGGAGGTAGATGAACCTGGTACAAAGCACTGTGGAGAGTGCAGAGTAGACAAAGCAGGCGATCATGATATTCCTTTAGTTAAAATTGTAGCGTGGAGGTACATGAGGAAAATTGCACAATAATATGGTTAATCGGGTGGTTGCTGCACCATAGATTCAAATGGGGAGAGTTGGGACGGGGTAATTCACTTGGGAAATTGTTGGTTCCACACAGCTCATGCCAGTGGCTGAAGAGAAGGTAATCTGGAGTGAACCCAGAATCAAGAACAGTGTAGAAGCCAGTGTAGTTAACAATCCAGGCAGGCAAAAGATAATAACTTGAATTTGAATTATCCTGGCTTTGGTAACACACACACACACACACACACACACACACACATATATGAATAAATAATTTTGGAGATAGGATAGCTTCAGACTAATGACAGAGAATGTTCAAGATATCAACAGAAACTGATCCCCAACACAGATTAGGTGCCTTTTGTCACTTCTTCATGTCAATCTGTTTTCCTCATCTACTCCTTTAAATGTCTCTCACCTTTAGTTTATTCTCTTACGAGGAAAACTTGATTGCAAACTTCCAGGCTTCCATCCTGTTCTCCCTGCAAAAGACTAGAAAGTGCTACACAAAGGAAGGTCTTTTAGAACAGACACGTCCCTTAGGTTGGAGGCACCTACCTCTAACCTGCAACTACCTCTAACCTAAGGGGCAATTGTCCTTAGTATTCTCAGTGCTTGGCACAGCCTGAGACTCAGTAAAGTTTCAGTGAACACTTTCTGAATGAATGAATGAAGACAGTGTCTTCATACTTCAGTGCAAATTAAGGTAAATTAATCCCAGCAGCTCTATCTTCTTTAAAGGATTCTATCAGGATCAAAACACTCTTCTTTCTACCTCTCCTTCTCCTCCTCAGAACATCATCACTACCAACAACTAACTTTTGCTAGGCATTTCCTATGCTTGAGTCAATGTAGTCAGCAGATGTATTCATCCAATTGAATTGTGGCTTCTTCTGCTTCCACCGCGGTCTGTCCTATGGCAGAGTTAAAACAAGCCAATGCAACTCACCTGGACACAGTCTTCTCAATGAAATTCTCAAGAGAGAACGAAATGCATTGTCTTGAGCTCCCTCTATAAGCTTTCTTCCCCTCAAAGAGCACCCCCAACAAAACTAAGCAATTAAGGATATTTGCCTTACTCTCAAGCCAGCTCCCACTGCCTTCCTTCAACTGATTTTCTTCTGGGGAATGAGAAAAAATGGAAGAAGGTGGCAAAGAATTCTGGAAGACAAGCAGCATGCTCACATCAGGCCCCAGGGGTTCATAGAACCAAGAGGAAGGTGCTGCAGAGGTGACTGGCTTTGAAGGAAACTCACAGAGATAATCAATTTGATCACACAGGCAGACACTGAGGTATTTGTCAAAATGTCAGGGTTATGGTGAGTGCCAATATATTTGCTTTCCAATGCATTCATTTTTAAAAAAGCCTATATCTAACGTGACATTGGACACAGTCCTTTTTCCCCCTCATCACAGTTTTCTGTTCGGAAATATGATATGCTACTTTTCCTTTGGGAGTGGAATTTATACATAGAGACTTCCTGCCACACAAGGAAAGGAGAGTTATTTATTTGTTTGTGTGTTTGTTTCTTTTAGGAAGGTTCAAGAAATACACAGCAATAAGTGAATACCAGGCCCATGTTTTTCTTTGCGTTAAACCTAAAACCCAGCTGAAAAGAGAATCAGAGAGAGAATAGAAGACTGGCACATGACAGAGCCTTGAACTCCCTCCCTAAGGTAAACGGAGCAACATCGCACACCTCCTGTTGGAGTTAACCAAGTGATACCGTTGGTATATTTGCCCTGCCCAAATCTCACGTTGAAACGCAATTCCCAAAGTTGGTGGTTGTGCCTGGTGGGAGGTGATTGGATCATGGGGGTGGATTTCTCATGCATGGCTTAGCACAATCCCTTTGATGCTGTCCTCACGACAGTGAGTTCTCGCGAGATTTGGGTGTTGAAAAGTGTGTGTCACCCTGCCCCCATTCTTGCTCCTCCTCCCACCAGGTGAGATGCCTGCCCCCCTTTGCATTCTGCCATGATTGGAAGCTTCTTGAGGTCTTCCCAGAAGCAGAGGCTGCTAGGCCTCCTGAACAATCTGCAGAACTGTGAGGCAATTAAACCTCTTTTCCTACAAATTACCCAGCATCAGGCATTTCTTTATAGCAATGCAAGAAAGGTCTAATACACGAAGGCAGCCTGCTACCTGTCTTTCTCATGCTACCTACAGAAAATGTGTAAAGTCCAGATTAGCCCAGAGTCCCCTGGGAAGATGCTTGATTGCCCTACAGAGAAGTCTGTCAGTGTGTTACCATGGATGATTTATTTTATGCCAAAAGATCTGCAGGTTGATCATCCTAACCCAGAGATTGTTTAACTTAAAATGGAAAAGGTGAAAATAATCAGCTCCTACTGAAATGACACAGTGTCCATATAGCTACTGTTGAAGCACTGAAATTATAACTTATCTTATAATTAATAGGAAAGAAGAACAATCTGTTGTTCCTCAAGTGAATTATTGAGACAACTGGAGAAAATGTGTTAAAAAGTACTGTGTAGGAGAATTCTTAAAATGCAGACTGGTCAGCTGTAAAAAATGCTATGTGAAAGACTTCCGTATATTGGGCCATTAATTATTTTGGTTTCTGTAGATTTCAGAAACGATCTCTTGTTTTCCTCCAGGGAGCAGTGGTGCTAAATAGGTAATGCTCTCTACTGGCTGCTCTTTCATGAATCTTCAGCTTTCTGACCATCAAAGGAGTCCTTCCCCCAACCCTGCCCTTCCCTTCTCTGCTGGATCTGCCTACTCTTTTTTGGAATGTGTGCCTCATGGAAGAATTTAAAGGTTTCTCAGCAAATGACATAGAATATTTCAGAGATGTCATTTTGGTCCTACTAAGCCTCTAGACCTGGACATGGGTGTGTGTACTAGTTTCTTATCTGCTGTGCAATCTTGGGAAGTATTAAAAATTCTGAATTTTATTTTCTTGAGATGTAGACGGTCATAAGAGATACAATTATAACCCTAAATATTTTATGTGTTGGCTACTATTGTAAACGCTTTGTGTACATCGGCCCATTTTATCCCTTCTATAATTTTCAAGAAGCGATGAGGCCCAGGGAGGTGAAATGATCTGCCCAAGGTGAGGTGGTCCTGAGACAAATGGAAGATTATTCAGACAAATGGAAGATTATTCAGTACAGATCCTGGGGGAGGTGCTGAATCAGTGTCCTCTCACCTCCCCTTTTCCCCTGATTTTCACATCCTTACAAATACAAGACTAAAACCACCACACAGGACTAAACACCACCATGGATGTAAAGAACGGGGCACAATGCACTACTTTTAGAATTCTGCTACTTCTGTAAAGGCACAAAATATATAGTTACAGTTGAAGGTAGGTCATTTTACAACTATGCTATGACTGGCTCTCAGAGTCTAGCTTTGTGTCCTATTTGCATTGTAAAATTCAGTAACTGTTTGGTAGAGCACATGTGTTCTGATTTAAGGGCATCAGTCTGGGGTCAGGATGCTGGTAGTTGGCTCACCTCTAGCTGATTTTGGCAAATCCCTGGATGATCCTTGGGTACAGCACAATCATGCAGCCTCAGTTTACCCATCTATATAATAGGATTTGTTACAACTGCTTTCTTCTTTCAGCTCATGTTACTGAAGAAATATGAGTTCTCAAATGGCACAGCTGCACCCATGTCTGCCAGGCAAGGGAAAACACAGCTATAAAACTCCCACCATTAGCAACTTTTTTCTGAACACAGGTCGGTTAGAGTGACCGAGGCAATTGCTATTTTTGGCCGTACTTCAAGGGGCCATATATACACCTCAGCTCAGTTTGCAGTCTCTACTAGGCCTACTGGCCAAACCGTGTTAGAGAACCAGTAACTGTTATTGGATTTAGTCCAAAAGGTGGAAGATGAAAACACGTCTGTGTTCAGAGCATCTATGAAAGCACAAGCTGTAGCGTCTTCATTCCTGTGAATGGAGAAACAAGAGACTTCCTGGGATTTCTACGAACAGGATTCCTGCAGAGTGGTTTTGCTAAAAGGCAGACAGCAGGGCAGTAACAGCTGTGCTGTGTCCAGGTCCATCTTCAACCACAGGAACTCTCTGAGGATAAATACGTGTGTGTGTGTGTGTGTAATATACATATTACACACAGAGACAGAGAGAGAGAGAAAGAGAGACTAATCATTTAAATGTGTATGATATGCTGGAGAGGCAAAACAAACTTCCTTATGAGACTCAGCCCAAGAATATTCAGCCAGCTGAAGAAGGATACAAGCAGATGAGAAATTTCAGTCTCAACTTTTCATGGCAGAAAAAAAGAAGGAACGAGTAGTCTTTCAGAAGAGAAAAAAATCAAGATTCATTCTCCTGCAAAGGTTACAAATAATGTTGACTGTTTCTCTCCCACCTCTTCCTTCCTTTGATATTCATCAAGCAAAATGCTAATATGTGAAAAGTCTTCCAATTTAGGTATTTCAAAATGCAGTCTCATTCAGATGAGATAAACCCAGCTCTCTTACAGTCACCATGTTGTTTTTGACAGCATGAAAATGGGACTGCATCAATCCGCGCAAGCCCTTCTCCCAGGAATCCCTCTTGAGTCTGAGTTCTGGGCAGCAGGGCAGCCGGGTTGATGGGTTTTACCTGCAGACTGGGGCCAATAAACAGAATGAAGCCCAAATAGCGTCCTCACCAGCGTGCTTCTCCAACCAGCGTGCTTCTCCAACCAGTGTGCTTCTCCAACCAGTGTGCTTCTCCAAGAGGCTCCATATCTAGGAACTATTCATAACAAACCTGTCTTGTCCCTGTTATAGCCTTAAAATCGCTATGCAAATTAGCAAAGGGAGTGAAAGAAGCCATAGGATTGGGCAGGATAATTTTTTAAGGCCATAACTATCACTTAGCCATTGTTCTGGTTGTTATTATAAGTGCCATAAAAGAAACATCTACCACGTGCCCAGAGTCCCTGCACTGAATTCTGAATAGTTTGCTTCCCTTGCTCTATGCTCCACCGTCAATTTCACTCTATTTTTCACTCGGCTTTTCCTGAAACTCTTGGCTGCCAACCTTCCTGTCTCTCTAACATTTACTTTCTCTCCATGCTGCCGGGGCTTGGTGCAATGACTCCTGGGCCTCTCACCTACGCCCTCTCCTGTTCTCCTGGGCTCTTGCTACCTGTGGATAACCTTTCTGGAGCAGCTCTTCCTACTTAACCTGGTCATCAGATGTCCTGGTCCAAATGTAGCCCTTCCGGATCACATGAGATCTATACCCCACACCCATCTACCCAGACAGGATAATGTTACAAGGGATGCAAACAGAGTTTATCAGCAAGTAACAAAAATATTGTGCATCTGTTATACCCAAGGTACTCTCTCAGCTAGCGTGGGGTTACCAAAAGTGATACAATTAGATCATTGGCATTTTTTCCAAGTTGCCGAAGTTAGTCTGGCAAAGAATGTCACATTCAAAATTCGCTCCATCAAATTTTGCTTTTAAAATATGTAAATATATAATTAATATTATAATTGATACATTAATATTAACATATGTTCGTGAATAATATTCATATATAAATTAATTGGTATATACTATATATAAGATCCCTTCTCTCAAAAAAATCCAATACTAAACAACGACAAAGACTACAAGATAGGATATGTCACAGGGAGGAGTGTGATCAGTTGCTGAGTGAGAGGCTCGGTGAAGGCTGTGAGTTAGAAGTAGGGAGGTCACCGTGTACTAAAAGCTCTACGATGAACATGGTGGCCAAGGAGGCAGCTGGAGCAGCCTTTCTTGAAGGACTGCATTAGGTGTGTGGTGGTAAAATACCACAAAGAGCATGATAACCCTGGCAGTGAGGGATAGTTCAGCAGACACCTAGGAAGATGTCACCATAGGACTGGTTCAGAAATAGAAATATAAGATAGTACTTAAGACTGAGGTTAAGTGGAATTTTCTTATGTTTTGTTGTTTCCATAAGAAACAAAAGCAAAACAACAAGAAAAAAACTCCAAAAAACACAAAAATTCTTTATGATCCCAGGAACTCACATCCCCCTTTAAGTGCTTGAAACCAGGCACAAGAAATCAATTTGTTTTGCAAATGATCTTGGGAATGACTTAATGTTTGGTTTTGTTTTACTAAGTAACACTTCACGGATGACGAGCAGCAACATTTCATCCTTGCAAACACGGAAATTGCTCAAGCACCACAAAACCATAGCCAGATTGATGTTTCGCCTATTCAATCCTTCCTCCTTTTCCATACCCCCATAACCCTGATCTTACTGTCTTGATGCTTTTGAAGCCCAGCTCTGCCTTTGATCTATTCTGTCTCATTATTAGCTCAAGTTATTTGATGTCTTATAGGTCATAAATATTCTGATATTGAGATTTCCAAATGAGCCACTTACCTAAGGCAAGCTGGAAGCAGCTCTTTCTGGAGGATCCCTTTGCCCCGGATACTCTAAGATCCATCATCTACTTGGCTTCTTTGATAAGGCTGTCTTAAGGTGACCTTGGGCCTTGCCTCTACTGATGCCTAATATAATGGCAGTAGAGTTAAGGCTGGAGGTGGAGGTACATTCAGCAGTGGGGCACCATTAAGTTCTGCTCTCCTGATTTTAAAGGCAGAATTTTGTGTTGCTGATAGATCTGGGAGACACTCTACTTCCCAGCCCACAGTTAAAAACAGTTGGTTTTAACAATATAGACAGTAAAAGCTCTAATGCAAATAGGATGAAGCACAGCTGTGATAAATGTGTCTTAGCCAGGGTGGTGCTGGAAACATGATCTGAACTCACAAATCCCGCTACTGGGTAGCAACATAAATCCAGAGGGATGTGTTATAGCCGCAAAGGGCAGGGGGAACCTGTGAAGGAGGAGTCTGCCTCTAAATCATGGCAGAGGTAAATAAATATCTTCAGAACCTCAAAGATCATCCTCTCAGAAGGTGGCTCACGGGAACAGATTTATTCACCCCGCATTGAAAGCCACCAGACCTGGAAGAAACTCCAATCTGCAATCATTTTTCACAAAGGCGGGGCAAGGGTTGAGTCATACTATTTCTCAGAACACACCATTTTATTTTCTTTTATTCTTTCACATAGAGTTGAAATGTTACAATTATATCTTAAAGTATTGTAATTATTGTAGATTTTCATAGAAATAAAGCCATTTATCGGTGGGGGAAAAAAAACCCTTTGTCAGATTGTGTATTCCAATTTTGGTGTAGGAAATTTATGGACACCATAAGCTAGAAAGCTCACGCTGTGACAAGGTCTGCCTGGGTAAAAATGAAGAGCTCCTACCCACGGCTCTTCTGTTTCTGGCAGGAAACAAGGGATAAAAGAAAAAGACCATGGAACTTTCATGTTTACTCCCTTCAACTTTTCTTGTTGTTGTCATTATATTCATGACAAAAATAATAATAATAGTGCTACTCTATCTGTATACTTCACCATTTATGAACTGTTTCCATGCATATTAGTGTAACACACATCCTAGGAGGATGATTGTTAGTATGGCCATTCCACAGGTAAGGACGTTATAGACAGAGAATAAGAGAATTGTATAAGGGTGCAGGGTGAGTAAATAGTGGATCTGAGCTAGCCGCCAGATCGTATGTCTTCTCGAGAGATACTGTAAACCTTCTACTCCCCCACATTGTTGTAAGAGCCTGAGAGTCTCCCTGGCCCCGATGACCACTGAAAAAATAATGGGGTAACAGAAAAAGACATAGCTACTGTGCAAATTCCCAAAGACCCAAGAATCGAATTGTTTTGAATAGTAGGGATAGTTACAAGACTGATTTTTAGAAATACAGAGACTCAGCCCCAGCCAAAGGGAAATCACGCTTGCCTAGATCAAGACACTGTGTACTTTTTCTCTGATGCATTTATCACAGGAAAATTTAGAGTTAATTGTGTGATCACTTAATTAAGTCTGCCTCTCTCAATAGGCTGGAAGTTCCATCAGAGCAGGGATTTTACTTGCTCCTTTGCACACCATTTCGTCCTCATGTCTCGCACACTGTTTGGCACTCAGTAAGTATTAATTGAGTGCTTGAATGAATGAACTAATGAGGGAGCCAAGACTCTAAAGAAAGAGATAAATATGGCTTTCCCTTTGAAATAAGGAATCTCATATTAAACATGAGAAGAATTAGATGGGGCTGTGTGATCAACACAACCCACTCCTTTTGATTCTATATGTTTCAGAATAGAATCTCATCCATGTTCCTTTTATTTTCAGCTGCTGGCACCTCATTGTAGGAGATCAAAACAGTTCTGTTGAGGGTGAAAGGGAAGGAAGGCATGGGAGAAATAGTAATCTGATGGAACAAAAAACAAAATTCTTGGTGTACTAGGAGAGCCACAATAAAAGGAGAATGTCACTTCCAAAATATGAGGTTGGAAATAGCCATTATTATCATTGTTTCTAAAAGAGATAACCTTAACTCCAGTCTGAGCAAGGCATGTACAGTAAATTCCTTGGGTGAGGCCCCCTTTGCTTTCTGGCTGGACCCACTTGAGATAGCCAGATTTGTTAAGAATCTAGTCAAGGAGATACATAAAGGTAAGCAGTTGGACAGGGGCTTTAACCTCACCTTGGCCTCATTAATAGTAAATTTAACTAAACTGAGTCACGTGGCTTTGGTTCCAACTTCAACTTCTGTATTTTATCGTCCTTTTTTCCTCTGTCTTAATTGTAGTTTTAGAAAAGTCACTGTGAGGTCAACTTGACATACGCAGCATCTCGAAATGGTAAAAGGCCTGTAATGAGGGGCATGCTTGTCATGCACTCAGTGCCACTTCCTGTGAAAGAATATTAGTTGCTAACAGCAATAGAACATTCTTGGAGTCTTTAGACTTTTTGCTATTGAATGCCAAGTTTTTAATTTGCTGCTCTTAAATCAAGTAGAATTTTGCTTTAGTAAGAAAGAAGTAATTTATATACAAGTTCACAAAAAGTGCTTTTAACTTGGAACGGCAGGTAGGGGTGTGGAGGTTGATTTTTCTAAGTCTAACTGGTATTGCAAGAAGTGTCTTATTGATGTTTATCTCCAGCTTACTCATACGTCAGCCTCTGGATATATTAATATCAACAAGGAAAAAGAGTGCCCTGTTAGTTAAACATTGAACTATGTGTTGGGCCAGGCAAGGTGGCTCATGCCTGTGATCCTAGCACTTTGGGAGGCCAAGTCAAGAGGATCACTTGAGGCCAGGGGTTCTAGACCAGCCTGAGCAACATAGTGAGACTTATCTCTACAAAACACTTTTTAAAGATTAGCTAGCACGGTGGTGTGCACCTGCAGTCCTATCTACTCAGAAGGCTGAGGTGGGAGGATTGCTTGAACCCAGGAGTTTGAGGTTACAGTGAGCTATGATCATGCCACTGCACTCCAGGCTGGGCAACTGAGTAAGACGCTGCCACAATAAAAGAGGGGGGGGCGGGCACAGTGGCTCATGCTTGTAATCCCAGCATTTTGGGAGGTCGAGGTGGGTGCACCACTTGAGGCTAGGAGTTTGAGACCAGCCTGGCCAACATGGTGAAACCCCGTCTCTACTAAAAATATAAAAAATAGCTGGGCATGGTGGCAGGCACCTGTAATCCCAGCTACCAGGAGGTTGAGGTATGAGAATCGCCTGAACCTGGGAAATAGGAGATGCAGGTTGTAGTGAATCAAAGTTCTGCCACTGCACTCCATCCTGGGTGACAGACTGAGACTCTGTTTAAAAAAAAAAAAAAAAGTAGGTCTTAACAAACCAGATCTTCTTCCTCCTCAATGGCCACTTTTCCCTACCATGGCTCACTCTCCTTCCATTCTTCTTTGTGCATATCCCTTCCTTTCACCCCTGTCACATGATTCACTATCTCAGGTCCCCATTTCAAGGTCTCAAAATACTTAATACAGGCTGAATACATAGTGGGTGCTCCAAAGGCATCTGTTGAATAATTCAATTAACAGTTGAGGCAAACCCTCAAAGCCGTTCGGAATTATGCTCCTATCTGGGAAGATTTGCTGACATGAAAAGGTGTGCCATGAATTAAGACACCAGATGCAGCTTTATGTCCAGAATGGAAGAGAGCTCAAATAAAGACATCATTACTAGATTGTTCCTAACAGGTGCCCCTTCCATATCTGGAATGCCAAATCCTGCTCATTCAAGTCTCCTTCAAAGACAGGTTCTAAGGCTTCATTAATGTTTATAAAACATTTTGAGATCTCCCTGAGAGTGATTGTAGAATAAAGTGATAGTAGTAGTTCTGGCCCAGCTGGAAGGCATGTTCATCAAACACCTCCAGGAAGAATTCTCTAGCTAATTGGATTTTGCTTGTTTTCAGACACCTGCCAATTTTTTTTTATACCCGTAGGTTCTTAACTACATTATAATTTCTGGGATTTGGTTTTATCTCTTCTTCCAGAAAGCCCCAGAAAACATCCCTTGCACCAACATATTCATGCTCTGCATGGCCCTATAAGATATGGTGGAGTGGGGAGTGAATGAGGATTTGGAGGGGCCAGTTTGAGTTAGGGCCCTTGAAGAAAAGTTTGTTTCTTCACATACTGAATCTTGGTAATGCTAAGACTAGATCCCTGATCTGCTGTTCACCGAGCAATTGGAAAAAAATTTTGTGGTTGGTGTCATTGTATCTACTTATAGGCAATGAAAGTCAGGGGTAACATTAAGGCACCTGTAAGATGTCACAGTGCAAACTGAGCTTAGTCTGATAATCAACTCAAGAATAAAGAAATCTAATTTTGCATCTTCAAGGCTTGAGCTGATCTCTAGCCCTGTGGGTACTAGAGCAAATTTTCTTACATTACCTGTTGGTCACCCTTTGCCTCATTAAGTGACTGTAGATCAATGAGCATGCGGAATCATGAGACAGTTCCATCCTAGGGAAGGCAAATTGCAGTTCAACTTCAAAGCAACACACCTGACCTCATACAAAAGTGTTCCAGTTTATTACTTTGCACGACTGTGTGTTTCAATTTATTACACTGATGACTTACCTTGTACTACTCTGTGTTCAATTATGTATTTTCTGTTCTCATTACAGACCTTCAAACGACTGCAAAAATATATTCATTTAATGCTTTTTCTGTTCTTTTAAAATTTTTATTACTCAGAAAGGAGGAAGAAAATGGTTTGAGCATTAGCACTGGGTATAAACTCAGATTGATTCTATGTATTTAAATTACTCAGATAATTGGAGCGAAGAAACTCTTTCACTGGAAATAGCTAAATAGTAGCTGGAAGAATATATTTAGAGTCTTCACTACCTAGATAGTTTATATCCACTAATACGACCAGTCTGCAGAACAATGCAGGGAAAGGGGTATAACAAAAAAACCTCTGGGGATCAGAAAAGATCAAGTGTAGCAGGTGGTATTTTGGAAAGAGATGGGGTCAATAATTTGAGAGATTTATGTTCCAGTTGAGAATCATCTACTTACTAGGTTTTGCTTTGAGAAAGTCTTATTTGTCAGAATAGAGTATGTAGTTCCTCCCCATTGCAAATTATATGATGTTTTCAAATGTGAAGAGCCAAAATTAATCTAAATTAATTAATTAGTAAGAAGAGTATTATACTTACGATGAACGATGTATGAGTCAGTGTTCTATCTCACTCTATAGAATGCTCTAGGCTTTGTCTTATGTTAACATAGGTCCTGCCAGTCGGTTGTGGCTTAAAGAACAAAGATTATTGCACTTGTTTCATCACTGAAACTCTCTTTTCTGAGGCTTGAAATTTATTTATTAAGGGCAACACTGAGCTAAGGCTTAAATGCTAATGCCTCTGAGAGAATTAATCCAATTACTTACATTTGTCCTAAGGGGCAAGTGTATGAAGACTCACAGTGAATTGGGGCCTCTACGTAATCTGAGGTTCAAAGCCATTGACTGATTCCATAGGGAAGCTAAGAATAAAAAGCAGCTCACTCTCTCTCTCTGAGAACCTGTCATTCCTCTTCCTGCAAACTTTCTGCTGCTACCAAGGTTGGACAATGCTTGCCCCTAAAGAATATTAGACACCTTTTCTTGGACTGTCCATTGATAGTTCTGTCTGTCTACTCTCTAGGGAATAACCATCTCTCTTTTAGAATGTTGTTAAATTTGCATTTCTCTGATGGCCAGTGATGATGAGCATTTTTTCATGTGTCTGTTGGCTGTATGAATGTCTTCTTTTGAGAAATGTCTGTTCATATCCTTTGCCCACTTTTTGATGGGGTTGTTTGTTTTTTTCTTGTAAATTTGTTTGAGTTCTTTGTAGGTTCTGGATATTAGCCCTCTGTCAGATGAGTAGATTGCAAAAATTTTCTCCCATTCTGTAGGTTGCCTGTTCACTCTGATGGTAGTTTCTTTTGCTGTGCAGAAGCTTTTTAGTTTAATGAGATCCCATTTGTCAATTTTGGCTTTTGCTGCCGTTGCTTTTGGTGTGTTAGACATGAAGTCTTTGCCCATGCCTATGTCCTGAATGGTACTACCTAGGTTTTCCTCTAGGGTTTTTATGGTATTAGGTCTAACATTTAAGTCTCTAATCCATCTTGAATTAATTTTCGTATAAGGAGTAAGGAAAGGATCCAGTTTCAGCTTTCTACTTATGGCTAGCCAATTTTCCCAGCACTGTTTATTAAATAGGGAATCCTTTCCCCATTTCTTGTTTCTCTCAGGTTTGTCAAAGATCAGATGGCTGTAGATGTGTGGTATTACTTCTGAGGACTCGGTTCTGTTCCATTGGTCTATATCTCTGTTTTGGTACCAGTACCATGCTGTTTTGGTTACTGTAGCCTTGTAGTATAGTTTGAAGTCAGGTAGCGTGATGCCTCCGGCTTTGTTCTTTTGACTTAGGATTGTCTTGGAGATGCGGGCTCTTTTTTGGTTCCATATGAGATACCATCTCACACCAGTTAGAATGGCAATCATTAAAAAGTCAGGAAACAACAGGTGCTGGAGAGGATGTGGAGAAATAGGAACACTTTTACACTGTTGGTGGGATTGTAAACTAGTTCAACCATTATGGAAAACAGTATGGCGATTCCTCAAGGATCTAGAACTAGATGTACCATATGACCCAGCCATCCCATTACTGGGGATATACCCAAAGGATTATAAATCATGCTGCTATAGAGACACATGCACACGTATGTTCATTGTGGCACTATTCACAATAGCAAAGACTTGGAATCAACCCAAATGTCCATCAGTGACAGACTGGATTAAGAAAATGTGGCACATATACACCATGGAATACTATGCAGCCATAAAAAAGGATGAGTTTGTGTCCTTTGTAGGGACATGGATGCAGCTGGAAACCATCATTCTCAGCAAACTATCACAAGAACAGAAAACCAAACACTGCATGTTCTCACTCATAGGTGGGAACTGAACAATGAGATCACTTGGACTCGGGAAGGGGGACATCACACACCGGGGCCTATCATGGGGAGGGGGGAGGGGGGAGGGAGTGCATTGGGAGTTATACCTGATGTAAATGACGAGTTGTTGGGTGCTGACGAGTTGATGGGTGCAGCACAGCAACATGGCACAAGTATACATATGTAACAAACCTGCACGTTATGCACATGTACCCTAGAACTTAAAGTATAATAATAATAATAATAATAAAGAATGTTGTTAAATTATCCTGCAAAACCTGGTAATAAATTATTTTTATCCTCATTAATCAAAAAAGCATTCATTCAGCAGTTGAAGTTGAAAAGAAATCATATTATCACAATCTGAACATCACAATAGTGTGAGTCTTTACTAGAAATTTTAATTCAAAGAAACAATTTGAATGTGAAGAGTATTGGAGAAGCAATCATTTATTTAGGTTACACAATGAGAGACAGTCTATTTATTTTCCTGATTAATTCTTCCTACCAATTTAGTTCAATTTGAAGCAATAAACCTCATGGATGGCATGATATTTTCCTGTATCCTGAAATTCACTTCTCGTTCTTTACTTCATTCATTATTCATTCACCTGATAAACATTTATGGATTTCTAAAACATTGCTAGGTACAAAGTGTTTGTAATATGGAGACTTAAGGGACGGTTTCCCAACAGGTCTTCTGCTAGTGTGGGGCTCCTAGAGATTGTAATAACCCTCTAGCCCTCTCTTGCCCCTTTGCCTCCAGGACAATGTGAGGAACAAGACTTCAAATTTCCTGGTTACTCAGTTTCCCAAAGTCATTGAAACTAATACACAACATCCTGATTACCCAGAGCGTTCCCACGAAGCTATTTTGCATTTTATCTGGCATCAAACTCAATTTTTTTTTGTTCACCCTGACTTTAAGGAGCTATTTTTGATTTAAATCATTCTTATTCTGATCCCTTTTTTTCAACATTACAAAGCTATGCTTCAGCATCAGCCAGCAGTGCCTCTTCTCTGCCACCTTCTTGAGGTGAAACCCTTTCAGTGGTGTGCAAATAAGAAAACTTCCTTGAAAGGCAAAGGCACAATCTGGCGCTGCCTTTCCTGAGAAACTCTCCTCATTATAAAGGCACACGATAACCTATTTTGAAATATGAAACAGTCCTTTCAGGCTGCAGTTGAAAAACATAGTATTTTAAGATTTGTCTTGAACACCTCCTTTCAAGGGCTCCTTAATGAATTCCTGAGTTTAAAGGGAGTCACAGAAGAAAAGTATCCTCTTTGCTTTTTCTTTGTTCCCTTAAGAAATTAATGCACGTTATGATTTATGGAGGCCATTCCAAGGCCTGGTGTATCTGAGATCCCATTTGCTAGGAACATCTCGCAGCGGTTCATTCCTAGAACTGTCTTCAGGGAGGGGCGGTGTACCAGGCATTCTCCCATAAAGAACAGATGGCACAGCCAAACTTGGATAATTCAAGAAGACATCGTCTGCACAAAGACTAACAATAAAGATGCAGGTTGGGTGATAGGGAGACCCCCAAAGGATGGCAGAGGAACTCTGGGCTGCCAGTGGCAACTGAAGCCAGCTCCAGGACTAAAGAGACCAGGAAAGAGAAAGGCTACCAGAAACTGGAAGGGGAAAGGGTCACATTAGCAGGCTGCCTAGAAAGGTGGAACAAGGGACACAACTAGTTTAACACAACCTTTAAAAAAGGAGCCAGAGGAACAAATAGTCCCTCCCTTCATCTCCAGCTGGAGTTCCCCTTTGGCTGAATTCACCTGGAAGCTACAGGACACAGGAGCCCACCAAAGATTTCCTTCTAGGTCAGCTTCCTCGGGCAGAAAGCAAGGCGAAGACAGATAGAGAGTGTTTCCAGAAGGCAAATGGAGACCACCTGGCACAAGCAGGGAGCCTGCTGCCTGACCATCACATCCACAGGGCTATGGTAGTAGCTTCCAACTGGTCTGCCTGCTTTAGGGTAAACACACACCCAGGTTAGCCCAGCACAATGGCTGTTATATTTCTACTGCATAGTAATAAATAGTGTCAATTTTCACTGTCAAATGTGCCCTGGTTTAGATAATAAATTAAATGGTCATTCTATCCTGCTTCAACTCTTCACCCCGTCGAGTTCTGTAACCTAACGGAGTAACCCTTTAAAAGAGAAAATGGGGCCAGGTGAGGTGGCTCATGCCTGTAATGCCAGCACTTTGGGAGCCCGAGGTGGGCGGATCACCTTTGAGACCAGTGTGACCAACATGGAGAAGCCCTGTCTCTACTAAAAATATAAAATTGGCCAGCCATGGTGGCACATGCCTGTAATCCCAGCTACTTGGGAGGCTGAGGCAGGAGAATTGCTTAAACCCTGGAGGCAGAGGTTGTGGTGAGCCAAGATCATGCCATTGCACTCCAGCGTGGTCAACAAGAGAGAAACTCTATCTCAAAATATAAAAATAAAAAATAAAAGAGAGAATGGAATCACAAGTCATATGTTCAAAACTCCAGGAGGACGCCCACATCAATTGCAAAGTATCACAGCCCACAAGGCTTACTCTGCCTCCCTCCTGTCTCTCTGACCTCATCTCCTTCCATCCTCTCTGGCTTCCTCTGCTCTGGACACACCTGTCTCCTTGGTCTCCTTCAACAAACTGGTCACACTGCCAGCTGGGCCCTTTACACTCGCCGTTGTCTCTGTCGGGAAACCTCTTTTCCAAGACAGACCTCTGGCTTGCTTTCTCTCATTTCCTTAACATACTTAATGGGGAAAAAAAAATCACCTAGCAAAGAAATCTTCCTTGACCACCAATTCTATGTCTCCTTCAGCAGTCAAAGTCTTCCCTTTGCTCTGTTTTTTTTTTTTTTTTTTCCTTTTTTGACACTCCCCATCATCTATATTTATTTGGTTATTTTCTGTATTCCTCCATTAGAGCAGAAGTTCCCTATGAACAGGTATATATCTGCTTTGCCAGTTACTATAATCCTAGAGTTTAGTAGAGTGCCTGGCACATATTATATGCTCAATAAATATTTCTTGGACAAGTACAAAATGAAGATTACTCATGTAAAAGATAGAGTTGGCTTCAATCTGTGAATCACAGGATGATTTGTTTCATTAGACTAAGCAATTGAATCATATATGTTATATAAAGTCTAAATTATTATGCAAAATAAGGGTGATTATTAATACTGCTCTTGTTACTATCATCAGCACACAGAGTGAGTGGATAGACTAAATTATAACTGAAGTTTCTTACCGTCATTTCTTTGGCTATAATTTTTATATTTTTGCATATTCTTTCTTAAAACATATTAAGACTATTTCTGATAAAGAATCCTTTTACTGCGTAAATAAGTACTTTGTTCATTAAAACAGTCATGAGTCATATTGAGAATACAGGGTTTTGTGTTTGGTTAATTCAGGCCCAAAAAGGATAAGTGACCACAAAACTAATGAGTATAGTATTAAATACTATAATACTAGAGTATTTAATATAATAATGAGTATATATTAAAATATAAAGAAAACAAAGAATATTTCAAAGGAGAACACAGCTCAAGGTTAAAATAAGGGGAATATCTGCTTTAGGAAAATTTCCATGGGAGTTGATCTCACTGGGAACGACTGGCACGTGTATTTTCCCATCAATCGGTCTTCCAGGAAGATATTATTTTATTCTTATCCAACCAACCAAAAGGTGGCAGATTGTACAACACAACATTGCACCTGCCCTAACATTGAAAATACAGTGGTATTCAATGTGCTTTATATTACCCACATTTTTTTAACACAAGCCATTTTATATATTCAGAGAACATTTTGAAACCAAAGCTACTATTTAGCTTATTACAACATAAGAATCTCTTTTCTTATAATGATTAGCATCAGAGCTTTTAGTTGGTCCACATGCCAGTTTTTGGTCTTGAAGTCCAAGTAAAAGAATTGGGGGAAAAAGAGAAAGGACATCTGAGCAGTGACAACCCTAGGTCCCATCTGAGCCTCACAAGTGTATTTTCACCATTTTTATGGATGAAGATGCTGAGGCCCAGCACAGTTGCATAACTTGCCCACAATTACTCCATAATTCTGGTGTTTGATAAGTCCTGGAGGGTTTTAACCCACATCTGTCTTTTTCTAAAAGCCATGACCTTTTACTTAGACCATGCAGCCTTTTCATTTCTAGACTTAATGAAACTAAAAGGACATTTTATCACTAGAGTTTAAGCCAAGTTCATGCCCAGGCTCTACCAGCTCAGGGATCTAAAGCAATTTCAAAGAATCAGAGTTAACTCAATCGAATTTAGAACCAATTTGTTTCCATTCTCTTGAGGAAGAAAGGTGTCAGCTATTACCATTCCTACCATCAGATTTTATCACTTTCAAAGGGCCATAACTCACCGTGTCCTCACTGAATTCTTGAATCCTCAAGTTTGCATGCTGAGCCCCAAATGGGTGCTCAAGGCTTTGCCTTAAAAGTGCATAGGTATGAATATTTTCTTTATATATAAAAAACTTAAGTTATGTTTAATTTTCTAAGTGAGATGATGAGGAAGGATGTTTATTAACAAACACATAACTCTATTAAATAAGATAAATTCAATAATTATTCATGCTACACACGATTCTTGAACATAAAATATTTGTCCAGAAATTGACTTTAACTTGTGAGCTTTACATTTGCTTTCCCAGAATCAAAAATATAATTTAACTTTAACAACAAAAAAGCCAATATTCTTATGTGTTTCAGGAACATACCATGTCAGATAAGCATTTTTTAGTACATCTGCTATGTTCCCACTAGAGTGCAGCAAGAAGATTATTATTTAATCTGTGACCTGTAGGGAATTTTAATATCATAGGGAGCCAGGAAATAACAACACATTTGACACCTTTTTATTTATTTATTTTTTTAAATATCTGCTTGAAGGCAGGACGCGGTGGCTCACGCCTGTAATCCCAGGATTTTGGGGGGCTGAGGCAGATGGATCATGAGGTCAGGATATCGAGACCATCCTGGATAACACGGTGAAACTCCATTTCTACTGAAAATACAAAAAAAAAAAAAAAAAACAAAAAAACCCATAGTTGGGCCTGGTGGCGGGCGCCTGTAGTCCCAGCTACTCGGGAGGCTGAGGCAGGAGAATGGCGTGAACCCGGGAGACGGAGCTTGCAGTGAGCCAAGATCGCGCCTCTGCACTCCAGCCTGGGCGACAGAGCGAGACTACATCTCAAAAGAAAAAGAAAAAAGAAGTCTGCTTGAATGCCCAAATAGCTCATGGCATAGCAAACTCCTAAAAGTACAGAAGGAGACCTATGGGCTGCAGATATCAGAGAATACCTGGTAGAACTTAGCTAGACCATGTAAAGGTCAAGTTTGGTTTTCCTGGGACCTCAGAAGTGCCTCAGAGGCATCCCCTCCTCTTCGTTGCTGCTACCATGGCTTCAGCAGGACTCTTTTTTTCTCTCCCCTAGCGCTTTACTGCTCAAAACTTGGGTGCTTGTTAGAAATGCAAAATATCAGGCCACACTTGGACCTTTTCAATCAGGGTTACATTTTCACCACATCCCCAGGTAATGTAAATCTAAAGTGTGAGGAACACTGATCTAGATTATTGTGATAACTTCCCCAGGTGCTATGTGTGTCAGGGTTTGTCCACTCTCCACAAAGTTAGCAGAATGGTCTTCCTATGGCACATGTCTGTCTCAGTCGTTCCTCAGCGTAAAGCACTTCCACAGCTCTTGTGCTGCCAATGTTATGTCCAGACTCCCTGGTATGGTATGTGTAGCTCTTTAGATCACCTGACCCCTCTCAGCTCACCATCTTTCTCCGTAATCCACGACTCACCTGCCATTTCAATCCCCAGGCCCCTGGCAAGTACTCAGACGTGTTTACATATTCACACTGCCTTGTTTTTAGAGTCAAATCATTCAATCAAATCCAGCAAAACTTTCTTCCTTTCTTAGCATTCCAGGTTTGTATTGATCCTCTAACATTCTGGTCTGTCACTAAACTCTCAGTAAGAACTGACCAGGTTTCCTCACTCAGAGATGATAGTTTACTCTTCTGTGACCCCAAGGCCCCTTTGTTTATACTTCAGTTGTCCTATTTCCCCCAAGGCTGTGTGCCCAATCGTATACGGGTTTAAACAGGACGGACAGTTTTAACTTAGGCAGCTGAATAGATGGTGAGTGTCACTGTGCATTAGCTTGTTGGTTGCATTCTAGTATGACAGCTGGGTCTGCAGGAGCAAAATGAGTTTAAGGCAATTATCCTAGATAATCTGCTCCTACCGTGCGAAGGACCAGAGGACTCTGGAGTTATAAGACTCCCTATTTCTGTCACTTGCTAGTTGCATGATCTTAGACAATTAATCTCTATGAACAAGCTTCACCATCTTTAAAATATGAATAGTAATTAGAGCTGTTTTCCAGAAAATTTGTGAGAATTTAAAAAGATAATGGATGTGCAACATTTTAGAAAACTATGAATGGAAAGTACTGTATACATAATGTTCATTATTTTTCATTTATTCTCATAATATACTTAGAGCATTTATTATTTCCTGAAAACTGTGCTAGATGTCTGAGATAGCAAGATTATTCATACATGGTGTCAGCCTAAATAACAGAGAGTATCAGGGGAGGTAGAAACAAAGGAGAAACTTGGAGACAATGTGTAAGTTGTTACTCTAGCAGTAAGCAAACTAATTAAGCATAAGACATTTTGGAAAAGGCTTCACACAGAGGAGGTGACATTTCAGTTACCCTCCACCCAATACCCTGACTGAGGATAAAATCATGAAAGTCCTCCACCAGAAATATGTATAATTATCAGGTCCTACTTTATCTAGACAGATATAGCAACAAAATTCTAAGTTTAAAATAATATGGATACTTAGATGTCAGGACTTTTTTTGCTCTTCACTCAGAAACTGCCGTGGTACATGTTGGTGCTTCTCTCTGTCCCATCTCATTTCCCCCTGCTCCATGCCTGCTCAAGGCAGACAATTTCCGAACTATGCTATGCTTGGCCCTGCATCCAAGTTGGCACCAACGTTTTCTGCATCAGTAATGCGCTGGGGTTTCTTTGATAATTGAGGGTCATTCACAGGCCAAGACACTTCAAACCTTTACGTCTTCCATGAGGTACCCCTTGTTTATCCCAGTCCCTGGGGATCTCTCCAGTTCTTGACCATATCACCTGGCAAGCCACTTGCTCACATGCGTGGTGCTGCTACTTCACTTTTTTATATTTACGCGGTTGCTGTGGCCAGGCTGGTCTCCATGAAGAATGGGATCTTGGCATTCCTCCACCTTGGCTTCATCCATTGCTTACTCTGAGACTTTGAGCAAGACTCCTCCACCTACCCCCCGCTACAGTTCTCTGTGCTACAGTTTCTTCATCAGTAAAAATTAAAGTATTCAACTATCAGATTAGACTAGATGATTTTCAAGTTCGCCTACAGCTGAAACAATCAATGATTCTCTCCACGAGAAAGCTCTCAACTTGTCTTTATAAGGATACTTCTAGCACAAAACCGAGCTCATTTTGAACCCAACTTCATGTGCACCCCAATCCCACCTTTGTCCTAATGCTGTGAGAAAATAATGCAGTCTATTTTTGCAGCCCCTGTCACTGTTCTACCATATAACATCCTATTATTCTTCTGAAATGGAAGATTAAGTTTTCCAGCGTGTCTGACTGAAGGCCCAATATCACGAAATACATAACCATTTGCTTGCAATTCCCCTGGGGAAGGTTGTTAACAACAACTTAGTCCCTGATAAATGACTATGTTTCTAAGGTAGCGGTTTATATCAAGGTTCCTAAATACACATCATTTAAATTTACCCAGACAGCCGTGTGTCAAATAAACAGCAATGGATTATTAAAACACACACTCACTCTTAGGCGAGAGGCTGCCCTGCCACTCTGGATATGCTGAATCAGTGATTTGCCTTAAATATACAGGTGTATTTAATAATCCACACCCACTCCCCATTTTCTTTTAAAAGAACGCTTGCAATGTTGCCAACAAAGAAGAGTGGCTCGTTGGTAGTCACCTGCAGTCCAGAAACATACTTGGTAATAGGCGGTTCAATGTCGCCAAAGCAAAGTGAAATCCTCCATGGAATAAGGGGGTTAGAAAAAAGCTGAGGGCCTCTAGGGCAAGTCCCTATTCAATGGCCAAGTGCCTTCTACTAGCATCTTCATGAAAATAGCCACAGAGCTGCTTGTGCAGGATTATCTCCAACCAGGGGACAGGAACCACCTCATGAGGGAGACTCTCCCAAGAGGGCACAGTTCTCAGGTCTTTAAAATGTGTTTCTTATCGAATTATTGGTGACCCAAAGGATAAACGCTTGAGATGATGGATACCCCATTTACCTTGATGTGATTATTATGCGTTGCATGCTTGTATCAAAGTATCTCATGTAACCCATAAATATATACACCTACTATGTACTCACAAAAATTAAAAAGAAAAAAAATAAATTTTTAAAATTAAAATAAAATGTGTTCCTTTTAACACTGTCGACCCTTTTTGCTAGTCATTCCTCTATCCAGAATAAGCAACCACTTCTAATTAAAAAAGAAAGAATGCAAAGAAGGAAGAAAGAGAAGACATGGTCTCTTTGTGGAGCATTTACTATTGTTTTTCATGTTATATACATGATCTTAATAATTTGTAGTCACAATAACAGCGTGACTAAGAGTAAGTCATTTGAAATCCAACACTTGTGGCTTTAGATCTAGCTTTTCATGTTAGAACTGGTGATCCTTGGCAACTTATTTACTTCTGTAAGCCTCAGTTTTTCCACTTAAAAAATGGATTACATTTATTTCAATGCATTATTGCAAAGAGTACCTAACACTATATATAGAAAATATACAGTCTCCATGCAAAGAAAATGCTCAAAACATGGCTATTTTATTAAAACCAGCAGGAGCATTGACCCTCACAATAAATCTTACAGTCACTGTGGGTCTTCTGTTTTGTGAAGGTAGCTGCAATCTCTAATTAAAGTCCTCTGTTCTCTGGATTTAACATACCAGTCCACCTAAACCCAATCCGGCACGTAGAAAGTCTCTTTCTTCCAGCATCCCACTATCTGCTTCTGACAGTCCTCTGGGTCATGTCTAGCCGTTGAGAAGAGTAGAGCATGCACTAGACATAGCGTCCCCCAAGGAGATTGCCAAGCATTGACTGATGTGAAACTGTGACCTTGCCTGTACCAGACACAACAGTTACACAAGTGTGGTACAGGGGTCCTCTACCTGTGCTGTTTCACTATCTAAAGTTCAGTAAAGGTCTTCTGACACTGGCTGATGTACAGGAAATAACTCCATAAAACATTTGAACACATGCGCGAATGTAGACTGAATGAAGGAATCAGTGAATCAATTAATAAACCAGGAAGTGGCCAAGCCAGAGTCAGATAAGCAATGGGTGGGAAGTAGATGGAAACAAAGAAACATGAGTTTTCCCAAAACCCTGGGGATAGTGTTGTGAGTTCAGGGGTGGAAGAGTAAGCTGTCTTCATTTCACTTTCCGTGTAAAAGAGGGAGCTCTGGACATGGTGTTCTGATTAACCTTGAATCAGGAATCACAGGGGTTGCTTGCGTGTCACGCTGTCATGGTTCCATCTGATTCGAGAAGGCACTGTTCTCCTGTTTCCAGTACTTGCCTCCTCCTCTCCATTTCGTCAAATCTCATTCTTACATCTTTGCTGCTTCTTCTCATTGCTGGCTTCCCCTTTTATATATGTAGTAGACAAAACGCTCCATCACCAGGGCTTTCCATGAGCCTCTGCCCTCAACACCTTCCAGCTAAAAGGTGGGCTTGAGGTTCAAAGTTGCATAAGGCCCCAAGGACTATTGCTTTAACCCTGCTTCTAAGCTAAGAACAGAGGTTTTGGGCTTTTTCAGAAATCAGGCACAGTTTTGAATACCCAAGAAAGAAAGGTAAATGATTTTGTTAACCAGTTCACTTTCATTTAAAGAGTTGACAGACAGCAATCTGACTTACTTAATACTGCCATAATATTTTTTATCTACTATTAACCCTCTTCTCTCTACTCCCTTCTCCAATTAGCACTTGGTGTTCACTCTGCAGATCTTTTGTGAAAGCCGTGTGCTACAGAAAACTCCTCCTGAGGCCAGCTGACAGGAAGAGGTGCCAAAATAATCAGCCTCTGTTGTAGTTCTCTGTGGTGGGAGCTGATCCATTCCATGATTGTAAATGGATCATTATAAACTCAGCATAATGAAGCAGTAATTACCTAAGAGGTGATGGATCGGGGGAGAGTTTCTAGGCTAAATGATTTGCAATGTATCGTATTGCAGCGATTAAGCTAAAATGATCACAGAAATGTCACACTTGACTGGTGCAGGTTTTGTATCTTCCTCCCTCCCTCCCTCCCTCCTTCCTTCCTTCCCTCCTTCCTTCCCTCCCTCCCTCCCTTCCTCCTTCCTTCCTTCCTTCCTTCTGTCCCCCTTTCTTTCCTTCCTCCCTTCTTTCCTTCCTTCCCTCCCTCCCTCTTCTCTTCCTTCCTTCTCTCCCCCTTTCCTTCCTTCCTCCCTCCCTCTTTCCTTCCTTCCCCTCCTCCTTCCTTCCTTCCCTCTCCCTTTCCTTCCTTCTTTCCTTCCTTCCCTCCTTCCTCCCTCCCTCCCTCCCTCACTTCATTCCTTCTTTCCTCTCTCCCTCCCTCCCTCGCTCCCTCCCTCCCTGCCTCCCTCCCTTCCTTCTTTCCTTCCTTCCTTTCTCCTTCTCTCCCTCCCTTTCCATTACTTTCCCTTTTTCTGTTTCCATTATGTGTTCTATTAGGGTTTTTGTTGTGTTGGTTTTTGCTTGTTGTTTCTTGAGACAGAGTTTCAGTTTTGTTGTCCAGGCTGGAGTGCAATGGTGTGATCTCAGCTCACCGCAACCTCCGCCTCCCAGGTTCAAATGATTCTCCTGCCTCAGCCTCCTGAGTAGCTGGGATTACAGGCACCCGCCACCACACCGAGCTAATTTTTGTATTTTTAGTAGAGATGGGGGTTTCACCATGTTGGCCAGGCTGGTCTCGAACTCCTAACCTCGTGCCTTGGCCTCCCAAAGTGCTGGGATTATAGGTGTGAGCCAAAGCACCCGACCTCTATTGGAGATTTAAATTGCTTGGCGTTTTGAATTTTTTGCTAAAGACTCTGTTGCTTGGGTGCTATCTTTAGAACTGGACATGGACACACACACACACACACACACACACCCCTGCCTCACACTTAGCTTTTAAGGTTTGCACGTTGTGAGAGAAGCTTTGTAGCATTACATCCTTCCATTATGCTCCAAGAAAATTAACTGGTATTAGTCAGTGGAGGAGGCAGGGTCGCAGCAGCTAAGAACCTCTGTGGGACACAATGCAGTTTAGTAACTCTCTGGTCTCTTTCTATAAAAATGTTGGCCCGGAAACAACTCCTTGCATTTAATCTGTCTTTAGAGCAGTAATAAAGGTCTAGTAACTGGACAAGAGATACAAACCTATCAGGTGCATGAGGCACAAGGGAGTCATTTGGAACATGCATTTGATTCCTCATGGTAAACATGGTTTTGAAGACATCTTGGTCGATCAAGAGATTTATCCCATTGAGATAAACAGAGACAAGAGATAAGGTGAGGGAAGCAAACCCCAGTGTAGGAAGGCTTTGTCTTAAATGCAGCTTCGTTCTAAACCCTTGGCTGCATTCCCACCAAGTAAGCCTTCTTTCCTATGATGCCTCGGTCTTCACTCTTTGACCAAGAGAGATCCTTCTTGTCCCACATCAAGTTTTCCCCTTAAAGGCTGTTGTGTCAGTTGGAATGGCCGCCTGTGCATTTTCCAAAAGCTTTCCTTTCAGTTACTCATCAACCTTGCTTCAAGGTCAAGGTCACTTTAATATTCACACCAATTCAGTCATGCCACCCTGTCCCCCACATAGCACGTTCCTCTCCTTCCACAATAAATAAATGTGTGTGTGTGTGTGTGTGAGAGAGAGAGAAAGAGAGAGAGAGAGAAAGAAAGAAAGAAAGAAATAGGTTTGGGTTGATATTAAATTGCACGTGGGTGTACTTAGGCATGTAATACAGGATATTTTTGCCTGCAAGTGACAGAATCCAAATTCAAAACAGCTTAGATAAAATAAATTATCAGCTTTCTTAACCCAGAGAAGGGCAGTGTCAGAGACAGGAATCCTAGGGAAAACGATCACAGGGATTCAAACCCTGAAAGGCCCTTCTTCATCTCTATCCCTGTCTCTACACAACAGCTTCATCTTTCCATGTCTGTTTCTTCCGCATGGGAGGAAATAATCTTTTTTTCTTTCTTTGATTAATTATTTCAACAATATATCAGGCATTATTGTAGGAACTGGAGAATATTAGTGCATAGAAGATCTCTGCTCTGAAGAGCTTGTATTCTAGTGGTTCCAACAGCTGCCAGGTCTACTATTTCAGAGTGAATGCACATACACACACACACACACATGCACACACACACTCAGGTTAAGAAACATACTTTTTTTGCCATAAGTTCAAAATCCTGAAGAATGATTGTGATGGTCAAGTGTGTATGAAATGTCTGATATCTATTCCTGGACTAATTACATACGTAAATCTAAAAGGACCCTTGAGCCACACATTGGTCAGAAGAGATGAAAGTTTCCATTTAAACATCCTAGTTGAAGTAGGAAACAAAGCATTTCTTAGAAAGAGAGAACAATTTTAGAGCTACACAGCATCTACCTATATATGAGTATCTCTTCCCAGATACTCCTTTGGAAACAATTTGCAATAATTTCCAAAAAAAACAAAAAACAAAAAACAAATAACTTCATATTTTAAAAAGACCTCATGATTCTTGCTACCTTGATACCTTCTATATCCAGGAAGTAAGTACTACAGCTTGTGGTGCTACCCTCACCTGTAGTAGTGTCAACAGAGATGAGAGAGGAGGGGGACTACCTTTGTAGCTTTGTGTTTTTGTGTGTAAATTTTTAAATGCTGTTTAATTGTAAACTTGATGTCACATTTTGTCCATTCTAGGCAAATAACAGTGATTTTATGTGATAGGAAGCTAAAATGTGCAAAAGGAAAGAAGTAGTTAGAGGTTGTTGAACAATAGACAAAGAGCTGAATGTGGGACTCAGTAACCAAAAAAAGAAAAATTAATTAAGAAACAAGAAAAATTCTGCAGGTGAAAGTGTCTAAGGGCCTGGCTTGGTATGCTGATCAGGAAGCATTTGTCACAGTTTCCTATACTAGTGGCCAAGGATCTTACCCTAGGCTCTAGATTGAGTGGAGTTGGAGAGCATGGATTTCTAGAAAGGGAGTCACATGTTGAGAAAGAGCCAGATTCCAGTGATTCCAGAGAGACATTGAGAAATTGCAAATTTTGCACATCTTATGAAGCAACGAACTTCATCAGAAAAGAACTCAAACTCAGGCAACCTGAGGTTAAGTTCTGGCTCTGGCATTTACTGGCTGTATCACCCAATGAAGGAAACAAACTACACTGTGGTTTCCAGAACTTTAAAATAAAGATAATAATATACTTATCCTCTCTATTGCACAGAATTGTTGTGCCTCTCCTGTAAGAAGAAAGCTTTCTCACCAAAACTGGCCACACCCTGATATTACACCTACCCTGTGCCTATGAAAAGAAGATGCTGAAGAAGTCCATAAAAGTTGGAGGAAAGCCTGTAATTCTCAGAAAGAAACCTCAAATCCTCCTCAGGCTTAAGAATAAATTATTTTAAAGGCACATCCAGTGTAAAAACATGAAAACTAAAACTTGGGCCAAAGGCCATTCTGGGAACATCTGAGTATTACATTCAACTTTGGAGCTATTGCATTACTTCACCTCTCTACCCATCTCTTTCCTTACCCATCTCCCTTCCTTCTAGAGATGTCTTATGTCATGGCCAAGCAACATGATGTCCCCATATGCTGTACACAATCATAAAATACTTTGGGATTTGGCTAGAGGAGAAATACTAAAAAATATATTATTACTCTGTATATATATGTATTTTCTTTTTCTGAGAGAGAGTCTCGTTCTGTCATCCAGGTTGGAGTGCAGTGGCACGATCTTGGCTCACTGCAACCTCCATCTCCCGGTTCAAGCCATTCTCCTGACTCAGCCTCCAGAGTATCTGGGATTGCAGGCACACGCCACCAGGCCCAGTTAATTTTTGTATTATTTTTTAGTAGAGGTGGGGTTTCACCATGTTGACCAGGCTGATCTCAAACTCCTAACCTCGTGATTCGCCTTCCTTGGCATCCCAAATTGCTGGGATTACAGGTGTGAGCCACCTCGCCCGGCCTGTATAATTTTTTTTTTTTAAATTCTGACAAAGTAACAGTATTAGATCCATTTTCAATTTCTTGGCATCCTCAACAGCCCTAGGGTTTTTAGGCTTCCCATTACATACCATAGTAGACAGGTTAGCTCATACATGTGGAGAAGCGTTAGAGGTCTGCCTCCTGTGTAGAATGAGGAGTGATATCACTCTCGGTTTCACCGAGAAAGTCTGCAGTTTGAACCAAGCTCATTACCTCTTAGTATGCAGTGTCAATTTTCTGGGTTAAAAATAGTCCACTCTGATGCCTTTTAATGGAATAAAGCTTCGCCAGAGCAATAATGGAACACAAATTTTATGGGAATCTAATGCAGTTGAGTGATTTCAATCTGCATCTGCACTTTCATAGAGAGTTTGTCGTTGAATTGGGTTTGATGAATATCATAAGAGTAATGCCAAATGGGCTCCTGACAGCTGCTGTGATTGACAGCTGTCAAATGCAGTGACAGATCAGGCTGTCTTTCAGGAGGAACGTGATTCATAGACCTCATTACAGGTAGATGGATGGCACACACAGGCTGCAGTTGGTTATCTGGGCATTTATTCTCCAAAATGTCAATGGGGAGTGCACACTTGTACAAATGACCAAGTCAATCCCTTTACCTACTGTATCCAATTACCTCTTCTCTGCCTACTGAACTCCTGTCTAGCTAACAGCTGGGTCTTCATGTCCAACCAACTTGAGCAGCTGTTTATATAGAGAGGCTCCACATCAATGGACTTATTTATTGCATGTCTGCCTCCGTACTTGGGCTATTTATCTCTCAGCTCACTGCATCTGCCTATCAATTTTGTTGTTGTTGTTATTCCCAGGCTAGAATGAGCCAGAATTTAGAAAACAACATAAAATTAGATTTCTCTTGCCCAGAAGGGTTGCTGAGCGTCCTGGGTTCTCATTCAATATGAGTTATTCTCTTTCCCTCCAGGCCAGGTATATGACCAAGTGCCTGTGGAGGTTTATTACAGATCAGATCAGAGCTCAGTTTATGTAGAAGGAAGGATAATGAAAAGATGGGGAAGAACATGAAGAAGAGAAGAACATGCATATGTCTGTTGTTTCTGGTTTGGATATTTTGCAGATGATGTATAACTAGTTAGAGAATATTTATCGTTTAAGGGGTAAGGATGCAAATCACATTTGTTTTAAAATTTTTGAGTTCTTTAGTCCTGAAGGCTGCTGGGTGCTAAGAGCAGACTGCTCACCAATCCCTCTGGGAGAAATCACTTCTTGGGGTGATTGTCAAGCAATCTCAAGGGATAGAGCTATCCACTGAGATCCATCAATCTTCAGTAGCACCCTAGTATTAAAAATTAGAAAGGAAGAAAATATCTGTAAAGCAATATGGTGAATTTCTGCTTTAGCATTCTCTGAGTTAGAATGTTTCTGAACAGTTTAAAGCTTGAAAAAGACTATGCTATTTTTCGAAACTTACTAAGAATTTGACTCCTTGGAACTCTGATGCATATGCGCCCTCTAGGAACTCATGAGGAGCATCTGTTTCTATACTGCAGTAATGGTTACAAATAAGTCTAATAAGAATCCTTCTCAGGTTTTTTAAAAACCAAGTGGTTTCATTAATTGAAATCAAGGTCAGTCTTATTTCTGACCCCAACATATTTTCTATGGCTCTCCTGGGAAGATTTCCAAACAGACTGCCCTCTTTTTAAACAAACTACTTTGCAGTAATATCCTAAATCATTCTTCATTTTATTAGCATTATTATCTCTAATGTTAATATACATATTTAATGCTCTTTTTCTCAAAGTATCCTCCAATACTTTATCTCAGTTTAATCTACTAACAACTCTAGGAGACAGAGGATCTACTACTCAACTTACAAAGAAAAGGAAACAGTGCAAAGCCATTATGTGATACCTAATGGCAACCAACGAGTTCATGACAAAGAGGAGACCTGAACCTGCACTTCTTGAGTCTGAATCCACGTGTTTATATTTGGAGGGCTTATAAAATACGGGCGTAGAGGGAGAGAGAGTGAGTCTCTCAGCACCATGGAAGTGTATGTACTATTTTGCATTTGTGCATAATGTACTTTATTTTTCCTATGGAGAGAGGATAAGTACCAATGAACTAGATAATGTTGCTAGTCTTTTTTTTTTTTTTTCAATCTTCAGGGAAAAATCTATTCCTAGAGACAGAAAGACTGGTTACCAGAAAGTAGCTGTCAGTCCTTATTTGGGTCACCTGCAAGCACCTTTCCACAGTGAGGAGGCAAATGGGAACAATTTTTGAGACAACTGACATCAAAACTAAGGAAATGTGTGTGTGCAAATATTTATTTAGTAAGTATTTTTAATAAATACATACTTTCAGTAAGTAAGCAATTACTTTTGAGCCCCAAAACATAGTAATCCCTATGGAATCTCAAAAGTTAAAAAAAAAAACGCAGAAAGAAAAACAATTATAGACTCTACCCTTGAAGTATTTTCAATCTTAATCATATACCATAGAATACACTGGAAAGAATTAAAGACGTAACCACTTTTCCACTCTTATGTTTTAGCTGTAATGTGGAAATAATGAAAGCAACAAGAGCAGGACAAGCTAATATATTCTAAATAATATGGAACTGGTCAATGTGGAGTTTCACGGTAGATTAGGGCGGCACATAGATGCATCCTGTAGAAAACCCTCCTGATATGCATTTCATGGTCACCAACACAGTTAGATGCAACCACAGACTTTTTCAGGAGCCATAGCAATGAATCATAACGCTGGCACAGTACCCGCAGCCTGCAAATCGTCTTGCTAGCTTTCTTTTCTCTCGCCTTTACACTATAATTTCCTTGTTTGCAGGAATCATACCTTGTACATGGCAGGTGAGCAATGAAACGTTGTGGAATAAATGAATGAATGAATGAACTTCTATGTCTTCCATGTCAAATATAGGCCTTTGATGTATTTTAGTGTCTGAATAAATATTACCAGATTTGGAAGGCAAATATGAAAACAAATCAGTAAAAAGGCATTCCAGGAGAGTAAAAATTACCTGCAAAGGAAAGAAGGGCTATCAACAGAGGGGGAACAAGACAGCTGCCAATGTCCGCATTTTAGTATCTTCGTATCTTCCCATTTTGCACTGGCCACGTGATTTCTCAGCACCACAGTCAATAGCATCCAAAATGCTATGCTGTGCAGGTGACTTATTTTAAAAAAAGAAAAGTTAAACTTTCACACCTATCATCTAAATCTGTACTTAGCCTCAAATCATATTGTTAGTAAAATGATATTTCTTATGACTTTGGCTGTCTTGAATTTCAGAATAAAAGCAATTTCTAGACCATTCAGGAAATAAACCTGCAAATGGACTGCAGGGAAAAAGACTGGATTCTAGATGAATCTACATGAGTTGAATTATCCAGGTAGTATACCAGTCTCCTGCATTATCCTCACTGTATAGACACTGCTGAAGTCTTTATTCAGCATTATCAAAGCCTGTCACTACTCAGTTACTGAAACCATAACCCACCCTATCAAAGCTGACTCCAGTAAGCAAATGCTTCAAAACGACTCTTAAGATTCCACATTCCAAAAAGCCAAGTCCCTGAAGTGAGAGAATAAAGTCAACAGCCATGCTATATATTTTCTATCTTTATTTCTATTTTTAAAGGGAGTTAATAATGAGGTTTCTGTCTCCAGGATCAACTCCAATTCTGTGGCCAATATTCAGTTTAAGCAGATATTTTTACTCATCTAATAATAATTGATATATCTCAGTGGGAAAAATAGTTTCATGAGAGAGAGCTTAATCCATTGGATAGAGTGCCAGAGAAAGTCATGATGAAAGGGAACAGAAGCTAGAATCAGACTCTGGTTCCATCTTAGGAGTGATATTTTGCCAAGCAAAGTGTGCAAGATAGGGTAAAACGTGCTGCCTCAGTAACGCATTTGAAGTCCTGAAACTCTCAATCCTTCAGCAAGTTTTCTTGAGTCACAGCTGGGGTTCTCTGGGTGAGGACTGCCTGAATAAGGATTCATTTGGTCAAAGAAGCCTTTTGTGAATAAAACTAATACCAGACTCCAGAGGTTCCTTCACACATTGTGCAGGGCATAGTCTAAGGGCTTCTGCACATGGTGTGTGCCCTTCTAGGAATAGCTTTGTCTCATCTCTGATAATTGAAATGCTTCTTTCTTCTCCTGGATCAGCTCAAATATATGTTCTCCAAAGCTCTCCGGGAATATTTCGGGGAGTGATAATTACCTTTTCTCCTGCACTTCGTGTCAGTCATTCATTGAACAAACTATTTCGAGTACCTGTTATGCATCCAGCACACAAAAGCAAGTAAGACAGGCTCATTTCCTCAAAGACATTGGTGCCACTGCCTTCCTACTTCTACTTGCAAGCTAGCAATTACAGCGTAGGATGCTGAGGACCATGATAGAGGCAAGCACAAATTTCTATATGCACCTGATTTTGGTCCTGGAATAATGGGCACAGTACTGTTGGAGCAGAGCTTAAATGATGACATGAAGTTCAAATGACCAAAGTGAGCAAGAAAAGCAATCTAAGCAGAGGATTGCGAAAAGGTGTGAGGGAAGGGTATGAGTAATTTGGTATGACTGGAGTGGAACAGTAACCGAGGAAAATGAAGCTGAATAAGATGGTAGGAGTCAGATCAGGATGAAAAGCCTGACAAGCCTCTCAAAGGAGTTCAGGTTGTATCCTGTAGGCGATGAGGAGTCACTGAGCATTCTCAGCATGGAGGTGATGGGACCATATTCACATGCTTTCTAAGGACAAATACTCCTATAGCTACGTGGAAGTGATTTAGAGTAAGACTGGAGGCAAGCAGGTGAGTGTGAAGGCTACTGATACTCCAGACAAGAGAGGGAAAGCCTATCTATGAATTAGAAGGATGACAATACAAATAGAGAAGAGGAAATTGTTTGAGAAATGTATGTGCACCCCATTGTGTTTTAGTATTTATCATGTTCTGAATTCCATTATGATTATTTGAGTGCATATTATTTATGTCTTCCTCTAAACCATGGGGTTCTTGAGGGTAATGGTCAGTCTCATTTATAATTCTGTTTCTTACAAGCTTAATAACATAGCCTGTTGAAAATAATGGGCCAGGTATGGTGGCTCACGTCTGTAAACCCAGCACTTTGGGAGAGCAGGGCAGGCAGATCACTTGAGGTCAGGAGTTTGAGATCACCCTGGCCAACATGGTGAAACCTCGTCTCTACTAAAAATACAAAAATTAGCTGGGCATGGTTGTGTGTGCTAACTACTTGGGGGGCTTGAGGCAGGAGAGCTTCTTGAACCTGGGAGGTAGAGGTTGCAGTGAGCCAAGATAGAGCCACTGCAGTCCAGCCTAGGCGACAGAGCAAGACTCTGTCTCAAAAAAACAAAACAACAACAAAAAAGGAAATAGTGGAAACTCAACGTATTATGTGTTGAAATCTATCAGGTAACCCTGCATTGTCCATTAAAGTAGGCTGTCTTATTTTGCGCGCTGCCTCATGGTTTGATGTCAGTCAGTGACCTTAGAGAAGCAGGTCAATAAACGAAGCATGTGATTTAAGCTCATGTCTTAAAATAAGGCCTGGAATCAGTTGGGAACCCAAAGTCAATAATCTAAATTTGTCTAATATGAATTCTCTTTCATGATAGAGGAAGATATCGGGTAACTAACTTTAAGTTAGCTCTGCACCTTGGTCCCACTTCCCCAGCCGAACTTGAGATGGGAACCTCATTCTCAAGGGAATGATGTTCAGAGCTTCGGAATTGGGTCACTTCCCGTCAGCATCATTAGGCAGGATCACATGAGGCCTCACTGGGAATTCAATGGAAACTAGTCTCAACATTGAAATAAGAGTGTGTGTTGTATCTCCTAGGGGAGACAGCATCCTAAGCTGGACAGGTTTTGTCTCTGAGGTTGCTTGAGGGACATGCACACAGTGTTAACTCCAGTGAAAATGCAGTATAATTAATCTATCTTAACAGCTAGTGATAGGCAGATGCAGAGTATTAATGATGGAATATATTTATAGAAATGATACACGTTACAGGAATAATCAGGTTTGCAGATATGTATACTTCCACTGGGCACATATACTGTGTATCAAGGGTACTATTCTGCTAGTTGCCTCATTGAAAAGGAGTGCAAGTTTCCTAAAAAGCTAGTTACAATTTCCTGGCTAATTTTTTAACAGGGGATCATGAACATATTACATAACATGCTTTTGGACAAATTCTTCAGAACTTACACACTCAGATGTGTGTTGTCCTCCAAAGCTATCCTTTTGAAGTTCTACACTTATGCAAAGGCCCTAATCTTGCTCAAACAATTCTGGGCCCTTCTCATTAGATCCCGCCTTGAAAATGAGAACCAAAGAAACAAAATCACAGATGTTAGGATAGTTAGATCTCATATGAGTTCATGTTCCAGTTACAGTCTCCAGATCAGATATCCGATGCTAAGTCAGGCAGGTAAGAGCCACGTGTATATCTCACACGAAAGTAAACTTAAACCATATGTAGAAAAATCACATGCTGTCATTGAATGCATAAGAGCAAGAGATGATTTCTGTCACAACCTCTTAGATATTATAGGACAGTGAGTAAGCCTTGGGAATAAGTGCAGCCAGTACCACAGGGACTGGCACCATGTCAGTGGCATTTGTTATTCTACTTTCAGCACCTATCAGAATCTCAGCCACAGTTGGCAACAAGTTCATGATCATTAAGTTATTATTTTTCCTAGATATTGCCTTCTGTTTGACATTTGTAATTTCTTGGGACGAAATACTGCCAGCTTCTTTCCATCCCTAACTGACTCCACTGCCTTCTCTCCCCTTTGATGAGAGGCACTTCTTCCAAACCAGGAAGTGCCTAATGGACATATGGGAAAGGGGGATACATTTACTTATACACAGTAAAATTTTGTACGACATATGTAGTGTGAACTGTACAATCGCTTAGCTAGAAATCTAATGGAGGTATAAATGGGATTCTGCAATAAGATGTTCATAAATAATCTATGAAACGGAATCTTAAAGATTGAAAGGTTCTGATGATTTGCGTGTGCTTCAAAAATATATCAAATATTATGATCTGAGAAATGGGAATGAGGTTTTAGTAATGTGTCTTATTTAGCTTCACTATTCATCCAAATTAGTTACCAAGTTTCTACTGACTGCCTTCTCAAGCAACTCAACACTGACTTGGATGCTTGGAGATTTCTTCTTGCCTGAATTAATACTTAGTTGGGCCAGAATATCTGATCTCTGTACAGTCTGTTCTGGTATAACATTAGCTTGCAAATGCCCAAGATAGGAGATTGCTGTCCATTTTACCAGCCATAGATGTTTAAGCAGAACCCAGGTGTGAAATCTCATTATTGCTTGGGGTGGCGAGAGAGGGAAGAATAGATGCAGGAATACAAAAGCCAATAGGCACAGCCATTCCGGGTAGTTATTGTTGATATAATTTCCTTGGTAATGAAGCCTAAGACAGTTTATCCCATGAGCTCCATATCAGTAATGTGAATAACAAAAAATAAACAGAAATGGGTTACTTGAGATGTAGGTCATCTCCCCAAAGGACACAACTCTAGTCTTTCTACTCTAGCTGATACAAACTGGTATTATTTAAAGTAACAGTTCAAATGCAAAAATAACTAAAGTTTAGAACTTCTTGGGAACATAGAGAAGTCTCAGAGGTCTAAGGCTCAAGAGGAACCCCAACTCCACCTTTATTAGTCATTTATTCAGGCCTATTGGCCTGTAGAATTTAGCCGTATACAGAAATCCAAAGCTCTTGGGTAATAATAACAATAATAACTAATATGTATTGAATTATCACTATGTGCCAGGTACTGTGCTAAAAGCCACAGGCATTATTACATTGAATTCTCAAAACAATTATATGGGGTTAGTGAAATTTTAATCTCTGTGTTTTCAGATGAGAAAACAAGCTCACAGGAGTAATCATGAAAGGCCACTAAAATAAGAAGTAGAGCTAAGGCTTCAAAACTAGAGCTGCCTGATGATAAGCTCAGTGTTCTTGGCCCTGTGGATATTCTCTTGATTCATATGACTCTTATCTCATAAAATCATTACCCATCAAGATTTTGGAGTAGCAAAGCCTATATATAATTATATTATTATTTTCTTTTATGCGGCTATGATGCAATCAATGGCAGCTTGGTAATTTTTTATTTTTTAACTTCTGTTGGCCCCATAGTGTCACGATGTTTGGAGGATTCCCACTTGTATGGTACTAAAACAACTATACTAAGTGTCAAATTTCCTTGTTGGTATGAAAACTACAATTCTTCAGCCTTCCTTAGCACCACTTGAAATTCTTAGATTATGTGAATAGTATGTTTCTCAGTTATAAACAGAACTCTAATGATTATTATCAGTAGCCTCACTGAACACCATTAAACCATGCCAGAAGTGGCTGTATTTTCATGTAGGGAAGGTCTCCATTAAGGGAGAAATTGCAGAAACAGGATTACAGAAATAAAAAAAAATTACAAAATTCCACAAGCCTGTTGTCCTTCAGACATTTTGGATTTTTGGTCTCCCAACTACCAACTTCAAATGGACATAAAAAAATCAATCTTTTAGTTACCATACATAATCAGCTTCAGATTCTTTTTTTTTTTTTTTTTTTTTTTTTCGAGATGAAGGCTGGAGTGCAGTGGCATGATCTCGGTTCACTGCAACCTCTGCTTCCCTAGTTCAAGTGACTCTCCTGCCTCAGCCTCCCAAGTAGCTGGGTTTACAAGTGTCCGCTACCATGCCTGGTATTTTTAGTAGAGATAGGGTTTCGCCATGTTGGCCAGGCTGGTCTCAAATTGCTGACCTCAGGTGATCTGCCCTCCTCAGCCTCCCAAAGTGCTGGGATTACAGACGTGAGCCACCGTGCCCTGCCTCAGGTTCTTTTTAGGTATTACCTGCAAGTCTTTAGCAGTAGGTAAGCCAATTATCAGTGCGGCCTTCCTATGGGAATCTCTTTCAAGGTATTATGAACTCTAACACATTGACTATGCCTCAGGTGCTCTTCTGAAGGGACTTTCTCACCTGTTGTTGTAAGTCCCTCATCAGAAATAACATATACCCTCACCTGCTAGAAATGCTTCCAGAAGGGCTTTCCCTGCAAGCCCTCTTTTGGAAATGCCTCAACTTGGCTAAAAAAAAAAAAAAACCCTCCTTTTCTAAAGTGACATCTCCTTCTAGACAGCCAAACACAATGACTGGTTGATTAACATCTAACTCTGCCTCCCCTTTGTTCCATTGAGGTATGATTTTGAAGGGCCTTCCAGATACCAGAACTATGGACGGGATCACAACCGAGAAAGTCACTGGGACTGCATCCCAGCTCAACTTTCCCTTCCACTCCATCCTGCCTCCTCCCCTGCCTTCCACAGGTGTTGGTCCCACGAGTCCTCCCTGATTAAAGTCCTGTGTGCTGATCCCTGCTTCCCAGAAAACCCCACCTGTCACACCTGTGCTAACACAATTTCCTTACCCATCTTTTCTAAGAGTCTTATACATTAATAGGGTATAGGAAGCCATGGGAAACAAATATGAAGGGGAAGCCCCAGGGAAATGTAGAGACAGACAGTACATTGATTAGCAAAGAAACATTTTCACGCCATTGGGATGTCCAAATGCAGTACCGTTTCCCAAAAATTCAATTCACAGGTGCACCACCACTGAGATTCTAATTTGTAGCTAACTAACTACCGCTGACAGCTCTTGGGCCATAACGGGTGAGGCAAAATCTGTAAGCAAGAGTCATTGCTTGTGGGAATAGAGGAGACAGAGAGAATAAAACTTGCTGTCAGCCCTCTTCCTGCTGTGTGGCCCTGAAGCACAGTGATCACAGCACAGATGCAGCCTCCTTTCCCTTGCCCGAGCCCCTCGAGTCTCATGAGTTCTTGGTCTGCAAGGCTAGTCTGCAAAGAGAGGACTGGTTGGGCAGTGCGATACCCCTGAGGAAGCCTATGAAGCCTTCCAGCACCTTCTCACTATTGGTGTGTAGTTGATTCTTACTCGGGAGCAAAGGACTGAGAAGAAGAAATAACAGCTCATCAGAACGTAGGCACATAAAAAGTCAGAGATGTTAACATCCTAAGTGTAAGTAACACTCTGTACTGCTGGGCAAAATTTATTACTTTCCTTCCCGTGGCTCTATGTTTTTTTTCAGTCCAGTTATGAGAAACCATAATATCTGCTCTCATTGCTGATCTGGAAAACCATATCAAGTTATTTCACACAAATAAAATATAGTGTTCTTTCATAAAATAACCTCAGTTAAATTCTAAGTAATGCATAATATAATACATTTATTTTAAGTGAACACAATTTTCTGTAGTCTAGTCACGGCATGCAGTGCGAACTTCAGGATCTAGCATTCTATCAATGGTCAAGGTGCTGCAAGGACAGAGATTCTGCATCTTAATTGAGGGGACAAAAGTTATACGGCTTTGGAAACTGTGGAAAAGAAGGAAGGTTGAATTAATTAATATTAAGCAAATGAGAGCCGTGAAATTTTACAAATCATGAAGTTAATACATCTGTCTGCTAGTCGTCCCTGTTGGAGTGGGTCATAGTTCCCAAATAGGTTAAGCTGTTTCTCAAAAATATGTTAAATGGGTTGGTTTCCTTGGCTTTTCTCATGGGTCCTTTATGAGACTGTGTAAAAATTGGTAAGCCTAAATGAAGCCACCTCATTTCATCCTTTATGTTGCTTCTCCCTTTGCCCCCACTTTCTGAATTTATTGGGATATTTTAAATTCAATTTCTATATTAAGACTAAAATATGGCTGGGTGCAGTGGCTCACGCCTATAATCCCAGCACTTTGGGAGGCCGAGGTAGGTGGATCACCTGAGGTAAGGAGTTTGAGACCAGCCTGACCAGTATGGAGAAACCCCGTCTCTCCTAAAAATACAAAATTATCTGGGTGTGGTGGTGCATGCCTGTAATCCCAGCTACTTGGGAGGCTGAGGCAGGAGAATCGCTTGAACCTGGGAGGCAGAGGCTGCGATGAGCCGAGATCATGCCGTTGCACTCCAGCCTGGGCAGCAAGAACAAAACTCCGTCTCAAAAAAAAAAAAAAAAGAATAAAGTATTACTGAAAGCTTGCTTTGAGCCATTGTTTCAGACTTCAGCATGAGGAAAAATCTCAGACTGCTAGCGCTACCCCCAGAGTTTTGCGTCAATGAGTCTAAGACGAGGCCTGAAAACATGCGTTTCTAACAAGTTCCCAGCAGTTGCTGATGCTGCCATTTTGAGGACCAAGCTGAAAATTACTGCTCTTAATAGTGTCAGGTTTTAAGGTCCTTTCAAAAGAGGTTAGAATAGGGTAGCACGTGATTGCAAGGGCTGGGAGGTAATTCATCTTCAACAGAAGTCCATGATAGGAAAAAAAAAAAAAAAGAGAGAACCTGAATGACAAAGGGCCCTTTCTAGGCCGGGTGCAATGGCTCACGCTTGTAATCCCAGCACTTTGGGAGGCTGAGGTGGGCAGATCACGAGGTCAAGAGATTGAGACCATCCTGGCCAACCTGGTGAAACCCCGTCTCCACTAAAATTACAAAAAATTAACTGGGTGTGGTGGTGCATGCCTGTAGTCCCAGCTACTTGGGAGGCTGAGGCAGGAGAATCACTTGAACCCAGGAGGCAGAAGTTGCAGTGAGCCAAGATTGTGCCACTGCACTCCCACCTGGGCAACAGAGCGAGACTCCATCTCAAAAGCCAAACAAACAAACAAACAAACCCCTAAATGAGATAGCCCAAAAGTGCCTAGCAGAAGTGCATAAGGCAGAGCAGAATCGCAATGAACAGTGGGGTAAAACTAAATGGCCTGATGCTTTTAGTCTTTCTTAAAGAGGTTATTGTACATTTTGTCTAGATTTTGCAATGAAAAGAAAATTAAGAAAATGTCATCTACCCCTAAAGAGAATGTGTGAGTGTAGATGAAAATACACAAGGGTAGAAAACAAATACAAGAAACTTGATAAGACAAGCAAAAATCAAAGGAAAGCTGACCCCTCCCCTCCTCTCTTGTCTCATGCTACAAATTGAAACAGAGAAAGTAAGCTAAGAGAATAAATGGTACAAAGTAATTTAGCTGCTTTGCAAAGTTCTTTAACTTTTAATAACAGCAGAAAGATCCCCTTTTAAAATATGAATTTCATCTCGCCTATGTGCCTTTAAGGGAGCATAACTTATTTATACTTTTCTCCTTTCTTCTAATTTACTGACTCCCTCCATCTCCTGCACTCTCCCTTTCAGCTAGAACAATAGGGTTTTGAAGATGGATATGTAGTAAC
Source organism: Theropithecus gelada (assembly GCF_003255815.1). Taxonomy (NCBI): domain Eukaryota; kingdom Metazoa; phylum Chordata; class Mammalia; order Primates; family Cercopithecidae; genus Theropithecus; species Theropithecus gelada. Next base: position 118,806,168 of record NC_037682.1, on the reverse strand, counting down.
AGCAGCATCTTTAGTTCTCTCTATGACTCCTCATTATAAGGTTATTTCCTAATGTTTGGAAATAGAAATGTTGCCTTTGATGCTACCGCTTAAATTTTCATTTTTCTTTTCTAAAGAAAGTGTCCTCTATTTATTACCTACCCTTGTCACCTTGGCACAATATGGTAAATAGCATTCTAAATAAATACTTTCTAATACGCCTTCAAGTACAACATTCCTTTTGAGTGCAAATAGGATAATTGGACAGAGAGAAAGAAAGCAGCATTGAAGGCACTGTTTTAAGGGAGAAGAGTGGAATTTGTGTTTGGTTGCTCTGATGCAGGGCTCATCAGCAGTTTCCAAGACTGCCTAGTGAACTCATGAACATTTTAGTGATTGGGCTGCCTGTATTTGGAGCTCAACAGGGGCAAAGACTTGAGACATTCTTCTAACTAGAAAGATAGCTATTCTCTTTGCACGTCTCATCTTTCCTGAGTGTTTTTGTAGCTTTTTCCATTCCTCATGACTTATTTCCGTTGGCCTCTTTCACCTTGTACTGTGAACACCCCAGAATTTCTTGCATTCTCTCCCCTTCACTCTCCCTCTTTCCCTTAATTTCAGTTCCTTTACCTGCCTCTGCTCCTCTCTGTCTTTCTGGTCTTTTCCCTGTCTGTCTCTCTTATGTTTCCACTGACATATGGATCTTCTCAACTTGCTACCAAGGAGCTGCTTTTGGCCTCCTGACAACACAAGGTGCTGCCACCCTGACAGGCAGGAAAAGACAGGCGAGGCAAGCATATGTTAATGGAAGGGAGGTGCAGGAAACAGATAAGCTGTTGCCAGTCTCAGGCATAAGTTACTTAATTAGAAGCCAAAAACTCTTAGCTCTGGTTGTCACTTTCCTCCTTTGAGAACACAGTCATCCGTTTGGTGTCCTCACTTTTGAGTAGCACCCGTCTGGGCTCTCTCAGCTCTGTGAAGTTGAATCTAGTCATTGCAGCTGACAGGTAACAGGCAAAGCAGAAAAAGGAAAAAAAAAAAATGAAACCAGAGCCAGGAAGCTGGAAATAGCAGAACATCTATTTGTACATCATGAGCCACAGGCCAGAAACCCAAATATTGGACTTACTACAGAGTCTCCAGGCATCGGCTGTGTGTCTCCCTGGTGCAAGGCACTACCCAGACACCAAAGAAGACCCCCATCTATGTTCCCATGGAGACTATATAATAGCTAGGGAGCCAGATATGTAAATTCTTAGAGTCTTCACTATCCCCTATATGAGTCTGAACCCTACTGTCTTCCTCCAGCCTTGGCTTACTCAGCCCTCAGTCATTATTTCTTCTTTCAGTCCCTTAAACTATTCCTCTCTCTTCCCACAAGGCCTTGGTAAATGCAGTTCTCTCCCTAACTTCATCTGCTAATTTCCTTCCTGTCCTTGAAATCTAAATTCAAACATTCCTCTCTTGGGTCAGAGTGACCAACCCATCCTGTTTGCCTGGGATCTTCCCAGTTTTACTGCTAGAAGCCCCAAGTCTTAGGAAACACCTATATTTCAGGTAAATCAGGATGGTTACTGACTCTAGTCAAATCCCTTGATGATACACACTATAAAACATTTAACAGCCTTATTGAGATATAATTCACAGATCATAAAATGCATCTTTCTAAAACATACAATTCAGTATTTAGTAAATACACAGAGTTGTGCAGCCATCAACACTATTTAATTTTGGAGTGTTTTCATTAATCCCAAGAAACACCCTACTCATTAGCAATCACTCCCCATTGTCCCCTCCCTTCAGCCCATAGCAATCATTAATCTACTTTTTGTCTCCATGGATTTGCCTATTCTTAACATTTCAGATAAAAGGAGCTACACAAACATATGGCCTTTGGTGAGTGGCTTCTTTCACTTAGCATGAGGTTGTCAAAGTTCATCCATGTTGTAGCATGTATCACTTTATGTTCATCAGGGGTAATAGTCTGGTTTTTCTTACTTGTGTTAGCCGTCTGGTTTTGGAATCGGGTAATATTGGTTTCACAGAATCAGCTGGGGAGTCTCTCTTCTAATTTTTGGAAGAGTTTGTGAAGTATTGATGTTAATTCTTATTTAAAACTCTACTAGAATTTACCAGTAAAGCTGTTAGGTTGGTGCAAAAGTAGTTAGGTTTTGCAACTAAAAGCCATGGCAAAAACCACAATTAACTTTGCAACAATTTAATATCTAAGCCTGACCTATTTTTCATAGGAAATTTCTGATTTCTAGTTTAACTTCTTTACTTATTGTAGATTTACTAGTGTGTTTCTATTTACCTGTGTCTTTTTGTATGTATATATCCACATTATCTGATTTGTTGGCAGGCAATTGTTGATAGTATTTTCTTATACTTTGTTCTTTCTATAAGATTATTAGAAGGAACCCTCCCACTTTACTTTAGTAATTTGAGCCTTCTACCATTTTGTCACTCTAGCTAAAGTTTCATTGGTTGTGTTGATCTTTTCAAAGAAAATAACTATGTATTTCATTTATGTTACTCCATTATTTTTTATTCTCTATTTTGTTTATTTTTACTCTCATATTTAATATTTCTTTCCTTCAACTTGCTTAGGTTTAATTTGATGTTTTTTTCTCTAGAGAATTAGAGTAAACATTTAGTTTATTAATTTGAGATATTTCTTCATTTTTAGCATAGGCAGTTGCAGCTATAAATGTCCCTATAAACACTGCTTTAGCAGCATCTCTTATGATGCTGTTATATGTGTTTTCATTTTCATTCATCTCAAAGTATTTTCTAATTTTGCTATAATTTTTTATTTGATTCATTGCTTATTTAATAATGTGTTGTTTGATTTTGTATATTTGTATATCTTCCTAATTTCCTTTTGTTAATATTTTTAATTTTAATCCATTGTAGTCAGAGAACATTGTATAATTTAATCATTTCAAATTTATTAGAGTTTATTTTGTGGCCTAACATCTAGTCTACCCTGAAGCATGTTTTGTGTGCACTTGAGGAAAATGTGTATTTTACTGTTGTTGAGTGGATTGTTTTAGATGTCTTTTAGGTCTAGTTTTTTATAGTGCTGTTCAAGTCTTCCATTTCCTCATTGATTTTCTGCCTCATTATTCTACCTATTACTGAGAATGGGAAATTAGAGTCTGTAACTGTTATTATTTAACCACCTGTTGCTACTTTTATTTCTATCATTCCAAGTTTCTTGTATCTGGGACTTTGTTGTTAGATGCATATATATTTACAATTATTATGTCTTCCTTACAGATTGGCATGGTTTGGCTGTGTCCCCACCCAAATCTCATCTTGAATTGTAGTTTCCATAATCCCCATGTGTTGTTGGCGGGGGGGGGTGCTGGTAGAAGGTAATTGAATCATGGGGCAGGTTTTTCCTGTGCTGTTCCAGTGATAGTGAAAAATCTCATAAGATCTGATTGTCTTACATAGGGCAGTTTCCCTGCACACTCTCTCTTGCCTGCTGCCATGTAAGACAAGCCTTTGGTCTTCCTTTGTTTTTCTCTATGATTTTGAGACCTCCCCAGCTATGTGGAATGGTGAGTTCATTAAACCTCTTTTTCTTTATAAATTACCCAGTCTCAGGTATGTCCTTATTGGCAGCATGAAAACAAACTAATACATAGATTGACATGTTTATTATTGGGTAATGTTCTTCTTTGTTTCCAGTAATAATTTGTCTTAAAGTCTATTTTGTTCGATATTAGTATAGCCACCAAGCTCTCTGATTGCTGTTTGCATGACATATCTTTTTCCATCCTCTTGTTTTCAATATATTTTTGTCTTGGAATATAAAGTAGAAAGTAGAAAGCATATAGTTGGATTTTTAAAAAATCCATTCTGTCATTCTGCCTTTTGATTAGAATGTTTAGTCCATTTACATTTATTGTTTTTACTGATGAGGTAGAATTTATATCAGGAATTTTTGCTTGTTTAGCTTAGTGCTTAGTTAATAACTAAACAAATATCTCCTAATATTTCTTGAGCCAATAAGTCTTCCATCCCTTGCCAAGGGACTCTGTGTGTTAGCGCACACCTTCAATACTTCGGTAGGCACTTTGTAATTCCATCTTCATCTTAAATCCCTGCCTGCTTGGGGCCCCAAAATCAGCCAGAGATGAGAAATTAAGAGTTTTCTCAGGTCTTTTATGGAAACTCGTAATATCTGCATGTGCACATTCTTTTTGTGTAGATTCCCAGCTTTTAAACGCTAATTAATACCTTATCTCACAGGTTTATCTTTTAAGATTTTTGGTAAACCTTTTGTTTTGTGAACTTGTATTATAGCCTCAGGCAGATGCAATGTTAAATAATTACCACTGATTGTTCTTGACACATGCTCAAAAATAAGGTCATTAACACAGAGTAAGTTCCAAATCAGGTCAAGTAAAGGCAGTTCTTGTGTATTAAATTTTCAATGGAATTTATAAGCAGGTAAAATAGTGGTAATTCATGGGAGATAAAAATTTTGAGAGCTCCAAGTATGTCCTTCCTGTTCCTACAGCTCCTAGGCTGCTGATTTTCATAGCTACCATAGTTACGAGGCTACTATTAATACTATAAATTTTCAAGGGAACTACAGAATGGGAAAAGAGAATGATAATTAGTCAAGTTAAAACACAACAAAATTTGCTGTTCTTACTGAGAGTCAATAATTTTTCTTGGATAAATATTGTTCAGATTGTTATATGCCTTTGTTAATCTTCACAGTTCTAACAAAGTTGAGTTTGATAATATTCGCCAGTATTTTTGTTGCTTTCTGAAGAAGAGACTTTTCAGAGGTCCTTATCCCACAATTCTGAAAGTGTTTTTCCTGATTGTACACACCTATGCTATTGTGTATACCTCTTTTTAGTAACAAAAACATTTCTTAATATAATTTATTTTTAGAGCAGTCTTGGGTTCGTGGAAAAATTGAGCAGAAAATACACAGAGTTCTTATATACCCACTACCCACCACCATAGCTTCTCCCACTTTCAACATTCTGTATCAGAGTAAAACATTTGCTAAGATCGATACACTTACATCGACACACCATTATCACCTGAAGTTCGTATTTTATACTCTTGTTGTACTCTTCGTGCTGTGCATTTTATGAGTTTTGACAAATGTATAATGACATGTATCTACCATTATACTATCAAACAGAACAGTTTTACTGCCCTAAAAATACTCTGTGTTGCTCCATTCATTCTTCCCTCCACTCCAACTCTTGGCAACAACTGACCTTTTTACTTTCTCCATGGTTTTACCTTCTCCAGAATGACATATACCTGGGTTTGTATACTACACAGTCTTTCCAGATTGGCTTCTTTCACTTAGTAATATGCACTTAATAAAAGTTTCTCCAGTTTTCCTCATGACCTGAAAGCTCATTTATTTTTAGGGTTGGATAATGATCTGCAGTCTGAATGTACCATGATTGATTTATCCATTTACCTACTGAATAACACTTTGGTTGCTTCTAAGTTTTTAGTTATGTAGAAAGCACCTAAAACATTCAAGTGCACATTTCTGTGTAGACCTAAGTTTTCAACTCATTTAGATCAATACCTGGGACTGCAATTGTTGGGTCATATGGTAAGAATGTGTTTCATTTTGTAAGAAACTGCTAAACTGTCTTCCAAAGTGGCTATACCATTTTGTATCCCCACCAGTAGGAAATGAGAATTTCTGTTGTTCTACATACCTTGCTAGTAGTTGTTGTATTCAGTGTTTGTATTTTGGTCAGTCTAATAGGTGTGCAGTGGTGCCTTACACGTGTTCTAATTTTCAATCTCCTAATGATATATAATGTTAAGCATCTTTTCACGTGCTTATTGCCATGTGTATATTTTCTTTGGTGTGGTTTCTGTTCAGGTCTTTTGCCCATTTTTTAGTTGGGTGATTCATTTTCTTACTGTTGCATTTTAAGAGTACTTTCTATATTTTATATAATAAAAGTCCTTTATGAGATGTGTCTTTTGCAAAATATTTTCTCCCACTCTGTGTCTTTTCTTCTTATTCTTTCACTATGTCTTAAAATAACATAACTTTTTAGTTCTAATGAAATCCAACTTATCAATTATTTCTTTTATGAATCAAGGCTTTGGTATTGTATATAGAAAATTATTGCCATGCTGAAGGTCACTTAGATTCTCTCCAATATTAGTTCTAGGAGTTTTGTAGTTCTACAGTTTACATTGAGGTTTATGATATACTTCGTATTTCTATTAAGTAGGTTTCTTCAGAGAACCAACATTGAGAGGAGATAGATAGATACAGATTAAATTTAGATATAGTTATAGATGTATATATATGAGGGGCTTTATTATAAGCATTGGCTCACATGATTATGGAGACTGGCAAGTTCCACAAGCTCCTATCTACAAGCTGAAGAATAAGGAAAGCCAGGGACATAATTGAGTCCAAAGACCTGAGAATGGGGCAGGGAGGGAGTGTGGCAATAATGTAAATCCCAGTATAGGTCTGAAGGCCTGGGAACAAGGAGTGCCAATGTCTGAAGGCAGAAGAAGATGGATGTCCCAGCTCAAACAGAGATAGAGCAAATTCACTCTTGCCTGCTTTTTTATTCTATTTGGGTTGTCAAAGAGTTGGATGATATCTGTCCACGTTGGTGAGGGCAATCTTCTATGCTCAGTCTATCAACTCAATCTCTTCTGGAACATCCTCACATACATACTCAGAAATAATGTTTTCCCACTTATCTGGGCATCCCTTAGCTCAGTAAAGTTGACACATAAAATTAAACATCACAGAGTTAATTTTTGTGAAGGGTATGAGGTCTGCGTCTAGATTTTTTTTTTTTTTTTGCATGTGGATGTCCAGTTGTTCCAGCACCATTTGTTGAAACGATTATCTTTTCTCTATTGAATTGCCTTTGCTCCTTTGTCAAAGATCAGTTGACTATATGTATGTGTGTCTATTTCTGTGTTCTCTATTCTGTTGCACTGATCTATTCATCTATTAACAAAACACTTCTAAAGCACCGTTTTAAGCCTCTTTTATAAGCATGAATCACAGTTATAATTTTACATAAAATTTGATATATATTGCTTACTTTCATTAAATGGAAGGTTTTTGTGGATCAGATATATTTACTTCGGTTACCATGATATCCCCAGCTCTTTGCACTGTATCTGACACATAACAAGAGCTCAATAATATTTGCTGATTTCATGAATAAATGAAAACCTCTCATGGGAACCCAAAGGTGGAACTGATGAAAGAAATACTGGAAGCATGAAACACAAGTAGGACCTATTATTATATGGTGAAATAGATTTGGCAGAAAGATCCAAAGTAATTCTCTCAGGAATCATACAATGTCAGCAAGAGGCTTGTAGCTCTACTTTCCAGACATGTCCCAACTGCCCCAAGTAAAGATTCAGTGGGTCTCAACTCCTTGATCTCCTGCCCCTAAAGTTCCACAGAAGTATCTATTGTAGCAGTAAGAGTGGTGACAGCTTCTCATTTGCATAAAAAATTTGTTTCCAATATCACCTTCTTTTTCAGGTGAAAGGGATGGTAAAAGCAATCGGACATTGTACTCAGCTGAGAAAGGTGTTAGATGGAATAATGACATTGTAGTGAAGCAAAAAAACAAAAAACAAAAAAAAAACAAAAAAAAACCCCACCGGTTACTATTTTAAGGGACTGGGATTGTGAGTTGGTTAATGATTTGTTGTAGATTAATAAAGAAATACAGTCACTTAGGGAACCCCAAAGCCTTGTCTGCCCCACAGTGAGCCTCTCTGGAAAGGAAGGAGGTTCTCACCCCAGGGAGACATGACTTCTCAGCTCTGTTTTAATTGCAAGCAAAGTCATTGACCGAGACGCCTAAAAATTCCATTCATTTTGCAGCTCCTCAAACACTCCAGCATTGAGCAGAAATATTTTTTTACATTTTCATTCCATGTAATAACTGTTGCATATTCAGCTCTTCAAGAAGCAAGGGGAACATTTATCACGGTGCAGCTCTGAGTAAGTGGAAAGTAAAGGAAATACAGAAATGAAAGGAGTTGTTCACACATTCTTAAAATACCTGCCAGGACCCTTTCTTCCATTCACTGGGAAAAGAAGGCAAACCCAGCAGCATTTCAGGTAGCCCTAGAGCGACTTTCATTCAGCAAGATATCTCCAGCAAAAGCTAGCTGATGCAGTGTTTTTTTCATAGATGAGTTCTACAATACAGCCCAAGGTAGTGGTTATCAAATATAATTCTGCATCCCGTTGGTGTGGAATAAATAGTACATGATGTTAAAAGTAAAACACTGTGTTCTTAAAAATCATTAAACCACTCTATATGTTACAACTGATATTTTAAAATATAAATTAGACCAGATTCAAGACTATACTGATGATAATATCAGTCTCACCATGTTTCTGCCCATAAGGGTTAGTTGGATTTAGATAAAATATTTTATTTTCCTCTTTTCAAACTGTTTTGCATACTGTTTAGATACATTTTAATTATACGTATTTAACTGTGACTTATGAGGCCATGCCATTCTGCTTGATTTCATCATTTGTCCTCAATTATATCTAAAACCAGAATGAGGTTATATGTGATGAATCTAACCCAAAGGATTAAAACTAAAAGACAGAAGTCTTTGAGGGCTTCAAGTTAACCATATTAAAGGGCATCACTAATTCTCATGTAAATATGTTTTTAAATTATTCAAACTATTTCTCAAAATGTTTATAATGGATCAGAAATATATTTCTTTTAAATAAGAGCCCACGCCACCATCTAATTTGGAGCAAGATAAAGCAAATAGTTTGCTAGAGAGTAATCTTTAGTTGCTCTCTTCAAAATAACTTTTATTTACAGAGCTGTGTTGGGAAGGATGATAAGTGATATGGTTGCCAAGGGAAACTCTTTCCTGATTGGAAGAGAGGTCATCACAGGTTTCTACAAAGAAAGGAGAAGAGATGGCTTTATTTCCTAAGATTTTTTTTTCTGCTCTTACAGTGGAAGAAAAAAGCAGCAGAAACAAAAATTGCCTTGTCTGCTCCTTATTCACTCCGTGAATTCACAGAAAGTCTGTAGGTAATGAGCCTCTAGAGGTGCCGACCCCCATGACAAGTTTTCTTAGCATTGCTTAAATTATTATTTGACTGTGATGTTGTTTACCCCTGTGTTTATGTTTGTTCTGTCCAATTAGAATGCATAGTAGTTATAGGTAAGGTTTACATTTCATAATTGGTATGTTGCCCAAGTGACTTGTGCATAGTTAGATACACAAAAAATGAATTAACTTTAATTTTATTGTACTTAATCCATAATAATTACAATATAGTTAGAATAATTTTAAATAGAATTATGAAACGGTCCTATGTCTCCTTATTAGTTGTTTAGAAAGGTTCATATATAATGTATCTAGAGACTCATAAACAGGTTCTACTGGAATGTATGATCTCAGAGGGCAGGGTCTTTGTCTTGTTCACCGTATCCCAGCCCAGGGTCCCCTATCTGGCATAATCTGACATATATACAAATACACACACACACACACACACATATATACATGCTTAATAAATAACTGTTAAATAAATAGATCCCTCTGTTCATGATTATGATCAGTGTAACTACAAATACAGAATCAAAGACAAAATAATGTTTTATATCCAAGCAGTCTTAAAAAGAAAAAATAAAATTTAAGAAATATAGGGCCGGACACAGTGGCTCATGCCCGTATCCCAGCACTTTGGGAGGCCGAGGCGGGCGGATCGCAAGGTCAGGAGATCGAGACCATCCTGTCAACATGGTGAAATCCCATCTCTACTAAAAAAAAATACAAAAAATTAGCCGGGTGTGGTGGTGGGCGCTACTCGGGAGGCTGAGGTAGGAGAATGGTGTGAACCCAGGAGGCAGAGCTTGCAGTGAGCTGAGATCGAGCCACTGCACTCCAGCCTGGGCAACAGAGCGAGACTCTGTCTCACCAAAAATAAAAAAAGAAAAAGAAAAAGAAGTATAAATACCAATGCACCTTTAAAATACAAAAAATTTGGGAGGTGACTCAGAAACAAGATAGAGATTTTTTAAACAAGAACAGAAATATGTAGGTAGAAGTAATTCATTTGTAATCACATAGCATATGAATACCTGATAGGAGGCCATTAGGAGATGATTTCTTTAAAAAGATTCTAAGTGGTGGATTTACCTAAGAACCTGTCTTCGTAGTATGGTGACAGTTTACTTTTTTACTCAGCTGACTGTCTTTAGGAGCATTTCCTATCAAGCTGCTCTTTTGCCTTGAAGATAATGACTTGGCTAAAAGAACACCTGGCTGAAATGTAGCTTTCCAGTAGTCATACCCAGAGAATGAGTCCCAGAGAATGACTTTATTGAAGAGAATTCACCCAAAACATGGAAAGTGCAGTTGCTTATCCAAGTCCAATCCCAAAGCATGCAGGCTCAATAATGAAGACATCAACTGAACTTAGGCAATTGATGGACTAACAATAGAAATTACCATTTATTGGACACTTATTGGAGAGCCAAGGATTGTGTAAAGTGATTTTCATAAGCTGTTACTGATTTTTATGGTAAAATTATGAGGCAGATATTATCATCATTTTTTAGGGAAATGGAAGCTCAGAGGCGTGAAGTAACTTAGCTAATAAAACTTTGAAGTAACAGAGTTGAAATTTATATTCATGTCTGTCTCACATAAATCGAGAAGCCTGACCTCATCCCAGACAGACCTTTGATCCTCTGTGACTGAGGCCATATTTTCACCCTATTCACAATTTTGACCAGTTCTAGTTACTGCCTATTCACCCTCAGGTTTTCTTAATGGCAGCTGAGTCATCATTGAGCTCAAGCGCTAACCGTGGAAAACAGTAGCTTAGTGCTTGGCCCCAGGAAGTGTTTTTGGAGGGAGACTGGATAGCACAGTGAAAATAACTTAGCCTTTGGGCTTCATGGCCAGATAGCATTGAATTTACATCTCCACTCAGTCACTTCAAAGCATCCACAGTTAAGTCATTTCATGTCTCCGAGCCTTAATTTCTCCTATAAAATACATCTCTTCTGGAAGTCAGTCTCACTGTTGTTGCTTGTTGAAACCATGGCTGAAACATTGCAGCAGCTACAGAAATTCACAGTCACCTGGCATTCCTGCCGCTAAGAATAAGGAGGCAGGGGGTCTGAGAGGTTGACACTCTGACAAGGAGATAGCACATGGATTTCTACCCCTAGTAACTACCATTCATTTTGGAAAAGGTCAATATCTATAACTTGAAATTGCCCCTGCCAATGATCCAGTGGTCAGTCTGATAATGTGATGCACTTTTTTCTGCCTAGAAATAGTTGGGGAAAATAGTATTTGTAAGAAAAATGTAAGATTGACCACTGTCATTGAAAGTTAATTGCTGTCACAGAGGAACATGGAAACTAGATATTTAAGATTACACAAATAAATAAGATTTAAGAGACAAATGCATCTGTGACCTCTCTTAAAATACCTATTCATTTACAACGCACCTCCCTAATCAGGAAACTAGTCATTTCTCTGGTTATAATGACCAACTCACAATGGCAAGAGTCAGATGGGGTATATATACCCCCAGACATGATTATCGAGTATGTGAGAAAGAATGTTTTAAGGCTTAGTAAAGGTCTCCCGCATGACCACATCCATATTTTAAAATAAAGAGACTTGAGGTAGCCTAACACATACATAATATAAAATAAGATTTTTTTTTTTTTGAAAAAAGACAGGAGAGCAATTAATTGCTGTTGAAAGAAAGAGGAGAGCTAGAGTTACCACAAACCTGTGATAAAACTATTAAAATTAGGCACTACACATGATGTTCCAAGGCAAGAGGAGAAGCTTAAACAACGGGTCAAAGAGAATCATATGTTTTTCTTACTTGTTATGAATTGATTTTATCTTATTCACAAGAGAAGGAAGCAGGGAGGTACTCTTGCTAAATGCTTACTATCTGTTGGGGATTATCTCCTAACTTAGAAAATACTAACACATTTAATTTTCACAATAATCTAATGAAATGAGCCTCAGAGGTCAGCAAACTACAGCCCGTGAAACCAGATAGCTGCCTGTTTTACTACGGTTTGTGAGCTAGGAACAGTTTTTACATTTTTAAATGGTTACCTTTTAAATGGTTAAATAAGTACCTACATAATATCCTCCATTTCACATCTTGGCTGCAAAGCTTAAAATATGTATTATCTGATTCTTTTAGAAAAAATTTGCCAGTTACTGGGCTATAGTATCATCCCTGTTTTGCAGAAGAGAAATTGAGACATTTCTTCTCTTCTGCTTCCAAGCGGTAGGGCTAAGGTTTGAACTCAAGCAACCCATTCTAGATTATGTATTCTTAACTGATGCATTACGCTGCTACTGAGGGATGAGGAGCATCTCTCTTTGACTATGGCTATAACAGAAAAGGTCAGTTCAAAATTATGCCCACCACCTAAAGACTCAAAGTCACTTGGGAGTTTAATTATAAATACTGACTTAGAGCTCCTGGTGGAAAGCTGAGCCTTGCCACAGGAAACAACTAGCTTTCAGAAAAGGCCAAAAATAGGTCCTAGAGAAACCTTGACTGGAATGGGATTGGTGAAGAGTTAGTCCCTTGACCAGGGGAGTGGGAGTAGGGTAAAGATAGAACTCCCATAGGACACTCTAGAAAAAAGACAAAAGAAATGAAATGTGGTCAACACAGTATGGTCTGGACCTCACTAAGTCTTGGGGACACTGAGAAAGGTTCCTTTTCATTTCTAGGAGGTGAAGATCAAGACAATAATGAAGATGGCCCAATGAGACTGCATGGAGACAGATCAAAGAAGCATGTTCTGATATTCGTGCCAACCCGCAGCTCAATGCCAATGAGAGATCTCCTCAAACAACCACTGAATATCTATGATTGGCTTCCAGACCAGTTCTGAAACCAACATCCAGTGAGCTTCCCTCTTTTGAACCTGTATCCTTCATGTGTAAATATTTGTCTATCTTTGCACTTTATGCTACTTAGTTTAAGACTCTTGATTGCAAATGTTGGAAATATATATCTAGTTCCTTAAGCAAGAAGGGAGTTTATTAGAAGGATTCAAAGTTAGGGTGGTATGTGCTTTTAGAAACTAAAGAGGTTGAAGGTGGTGGCTCATGCCTGTTATTCCAGCACATTGGGAATCCTAGAAGTTTGAGATCAGCCTAGGCAATGTAGTGAGACCCTGTCTCTACAAAACCAGAAAAATTAGCTGGGTGTGGTGGCACATGGCTGTAGTCCTAGCTACTTGGGAGGCTGGTGTGAGAGGCACCACTTATAGGTACCATTATAATCCTCCAGGAAAGGCTGGATTTGTGAAAGGGGAGAAACCAGTACTCTAGCGCCTCTTTGAGTGCAGAGAGAGAACCTCTGAAGAATTTTAATGCTGTAGACTGCAACTGTGGTGATCAATAAGCAATCATAATTGGTTGAAGAAGTCAGTGCAGAGCAGGATGAGAGGAATCTGAGCCCGACTGGTGACTGCCTACCAACAGGACAGGGTCACTCCCCAGTGCTTACCATCAGGAAAACACGGCACCAGGGCTTCCAGCCATTAGGTCTAGACTGCCTGTTTCTAAAAGAAACCTCATGAGCTTTCACTTCTAAAGTGAAAGCAGACATTGATGGTGAGTAGACAGAAGTGGGGACAGGAAGACAGAAGTCTGTTTCATTGGTCACATGGTCATGTGATCACTATCCCAGGGATTTTGCTATGATAAGAGTGAAATATTTTGGTACTTTTCTGGGAATATAGAAGGAGCTTTAAATGCTAAATTCGTTATATCAAAATTCTTTTAGTAATTCTCTTTTTTCTTTTAAACACCTCCAAGAAAGATCACACGACTCGCCTTAATAAGGCATTAATGGCATCCTAACCTCTTTAAGATGTTCTGGAATGTGTTTGAGAATTAAATGGTACAGAAAATAAAAAAGAGTCCAAGTTGAAATCCCCTTATCTCTCAGAGTGTTCTGAAGCTAGCAAAGCACTGGTCTCCTCTGTAATGAAAGCCTGTTCTTTGGACCCAACTGTCGGATGCCTGCTTTTACCAACAAGGCAAGGAGAGACTTTGATTTGCACCATCACTAACTGCTTTGGCAGGAGAATGTTTGTTTGAACTACACTTTAGAAAGGATAAAAGGACAGTAAAGAAAATCACGATTCCCCCCCACCCCCCTCCTCCCCGTTAACCTATTTCCTCTGTTATTTCCCCCTTTGGACAAATAAAAATTAAAAAAGAGAAAAGAAGATCAATAAAATGCTGTAAGCTCAAAATTATTGATCTTTCTCCAGCATTTCATTTGGCATCAAAAGAAATTTATGACAGAGAGTAAAAAATTAACGAAATAAAATAAAACAAGAGGAAAAATTCCTAAGTAATTGAAGAAAATTAAATTCTATATAGTTTATCATAGAAAAACCTCAATATTCTGGCTGAAGAAACTTTAAAAGTCTGTTTTCTGTTTAGTCTGTCCTGGCATCATTTTAGCTTTCAAGTACTTAGAAGTACCAGGAAGTTTTTGGACCCCTGAACCACAAAACATAAATAAAATAATGCTGTGTACGTGTAGAGTCTTAAATAAGCCAAAGTTATTTTCTGGCTAAGATGATCTTCAAAGCCAGCTTTCTGCATGCCTGTTCTCCCCATTCCCTTTAAATCCTTAGATAATTGAGACAATTTGCGACAGAAAAAGAATATGATGCCAGCATAAGACAGGTCAATTCAAGTTTGCCTTCAACCTGGTGGTATGAAGGCAAGCTTTCTTTACTTGCTCACAGGTTCCCATTTTTTCTGAATATTCTTCCTGTGTTTCACGGCCAGTGAATGTGATGGAAGCACATTTCCATCCTTTTGTTTGTCGTAGTGAGAACAGCTTTCGGTAGGGGAGGAAGCCCTCCTTGTGTGCATGCCACACCTTTTTCCTAATTTCAAGAAACGTCCTCTGAAATTTGCTTTTTCTACTACTGGGCTGTTTTGTTGTTTTGTTTTTAGCACGGTTGTCACAAAACGGTTGTTCCTCTCAATGCTTTTCCACATGCTGTGGTTTGGCTGATCCCTACAAGCCCAGCAACCCTATTTCCTTAAACATCACCACAGTGATTGTCAAGAACAGAGGGAGAAGCCCGGACTGCGGCCCACGAACTCAGACATGCCTGAAAGAGATAGAAGCTTGACTGCTGGTTTCATGGAGGAGTTTGCTGCAGGGTAGCCCCTTATTTATTTTATTATTATTATTTTTTTACAGCCAAGTATCAAAAGTTTGGGAGACTTTTTGGGTTTTGTCCAAAATCACACACAAGTTTGGAAAAGAGAGGGAACTAGAACTTGAATGTCTCCAGTCTCTGTCTTGCTCTCTTCCCACGACGACACAGTACCTTTCCCACACAGGACCCTTGGATGCAAGTACACATGCACATACACACGCTTTCTGGAGTCAGCATTTTGCCTTCACAGACCTGGAAAGATTGCCCTTTGATTTGTCACAGCAGAGCCTGTTGGCAGATGGTGAATCAGCCTCAGGCTCGACGTCAGCCTTTACTTAAAAAGAGCTCCCCTGGTATCCCTCCGTCTTGCTCTCTGGAGGATGCCTGTCAGGCTGGTCCCATCTGCTCCCACTGTTTTCCAGGAACTGTGTATCTGGGTTTCACATAGGACTGCGATGTGCCTGGGAGCATTTTTCCTGACTACATTGCATATGCTCATTTCCTTCCTTGGCTCTCTCTAGAGCAAATGTTTCAGTATATCCTTCAATTAAACATCGAATAAGACAAGGACTTCGTTTTCCCACCACCCAGTCCACCAACCTCCCTTCCATTGGGACCATACTCCACTTTCCTTCCTGTTGCAGTGACTGCACCATCTCTGCTCCCACAAAAAGCCAAACCCACCACTTGAGCATTGTACCTTTATCTCCTTGAGACTCTTCAAGTCCTTTGCTCTTGCAGTCATATCCTCTCTCTCATGCATCATCAAGTTGGCACTCCCTAGCGTGCTTGTGGTCATTCCCAGCAGCACACTGTCTTATGCAGTGATATAGTCCAACTGGGAGAACACACCCACCCCTCCACTTACCACCTGGAAACTTTATTCCCCTAATAGCAAAGCTCTTAGAAGAGTGGTTTATACTCACTATTTGCACTTCCTCACCCTAAATGTCTCTTTTTGAGCCTACTCCACTTTATTCCCTGCCATTCTGTCAATGTCACTCCATCTTTTGTCAAGGTCACCAACTACGTCTAGATTATAACACCAAATGGTCAATTTTCAATTCTCATCTTCCTTGGCCTCTCAGCAACATTGATCACAGCAGATGTTCTTTCTTATAACACTTTCTTTACCTGTCTTCTAGGCTTCTCCACGTAGAGAAGGTGCTATCTTATCACATTGCTCTTTTTCCTCTGTCTTCTTTTCTGCCTCCTCCCTCTCCTACCGACCTCAAAGACGTTGGTATTTCTCAAGTTTGTTCCTTGCTCTCCTTTTCTCCACTAAATGCTCTTCCCGAGTAATCTCATCCTGACCCATGGCTTTAAGTTACTCTCAGATATGTCTCTATCTCCAACTTCTCCCTAAAGCTCCAGGTATATATCCACTTCTTACCAGAAACTTAATTTATCAAAAACAGTTCTCACAACCACACCCTGCCCTTTGGTTGATTTCGCTTCTAGCTTCCTCTGTTTCAGTAAACGCTTTCTACATTCACCTAGTTGCTTAGGCCAAAAAAAAAGTACAATTTCTCTTTCCCTCCTGGCCCATATTCCAACCCATGAACAAGTCTTGTTAGTTGAAGCTTCAGAACATTTCCTGAACACAAGAAGAATACTTTTCATATCCTTTACAATTGTGTCGTATTGAGAGCCAGCATTAAGGGTTTTCCAAAGTACTTCTACTTTTGTCCTGCTACAGTTTATTCTTCACACAGCAACTGGAATATTCCTTTGATGGTCAAAACAGCAAAGAATCCTCCAATAGCTTTCCTTCATACATATACTATAATCCTAAAATCATGATCTCCCCGGCCCTATATTATCTCCTTTATATTTGCTAGCTCCTCTGCAGAAAATATCCACTCCCGCCTTCAAATCTTTATATGACTTGATTCCTCACTTCATTCAGAGACTTCCTCAAACTATATTCACTCAGAGAGTACTTCTGTAGCCCCCCATTCAAAACAGCCCTCATAAATGCTTTTATCCTGTCATTTAAAAAAATAATACTCACTGTCTGAAGTTATATTGTAATGTGTTTATCAATTAGTGTATCAATTAGATTAATCAATTAGATGTTTATTTGCAAATTGAAAATATTCCTTCAGGAAAGAGACTCTTCTGTCTCTTTTTTACACCTAAATCCCGGAGCTCAGAATGGTATTTAGCACACCGGAAGTGTATTAAGTTAGAACTTGTTTAGGGAAAAATAAATAAACACATTTAAGCATAGGTACCATGAGACACATGATAGATGATTCAATATGAGGTGCCTGGGTTAAGAATGAGCCTGCCGATCAGGCTGATGTTAAAGATAAAGGAATGATTATTGTGAGATGTCAGAGATTATGTTCACCCAATGTTCTCCTCCTAAATCATCCAGAAAAGTAGGATGATTTTTCAAACAAATGTACATTTAAAAAACATATTCTTTGTGTATTGATCTGTGTTACTTTTCCCAAAATGCAATATAATTGATACCTCTTTTAATTTATTTCTTAGTGTTCAGTTCACATTTTTCGGCCTGCCAGAAAGCGAGACCATTGTCAAGCGACTATAACATTCTTGTCTTTGGCTACGTCTCTTCTATCATCATTCCCCTTGTAAGTGACTCAGATTTTATATGGATGTGTATATGCTTGAACTATGCCCTAAGTACCATACGTCATCCTACTTCTTAAAAACCTGACAACATATCTCCTTCCTATTCTTTGTTCTAATAGCATACAGCATAAAGACCTTCCCTCTTTCTCATTCTCAGAGCTTTCATAGCAACTTCTCTGTACTTCTTGTAAGTCACTTGGTATTTTCTGCTTAATAACATAGACTAGTATTATATTTTCTATTCAAGATTATATCTTCTTGAAAGCAGAATAATTGTACGCCCATCAACTAGGAGGCTGTCTGGCAAATACTAGATGCTCAATGAATCACTATTGAATGAACAAATGAATCATTAAATACATAAATAACTATTAAATAAAACAAGATTATTGTCTGTAAGTAAAAGCAGAGGCCAAGGAACAAAAAACTTGGCTATCATTTGGCCATCTGGGTTGCCTCTGCAGAAGCTCATGAATATGGAGCTAACTACCAAGCAGCTCGGCAACCACACACTCTTCAACTGTGAAATGTAGTCCATTCTCAGAAGTGTTAGTGTGCATGTATGTGTGTGTGTGTGTGTATGGGTAGTGGCAACAAAAACAGAGCGATCCTTGGTTTAATATTTTTTCCTTCTCATTTTTGGTCCAAGAAATGAATTCTATATCTGATTTCCTGATGAGCCCCTCTGCTTCCTCACACATTGATGAGGAATTGTGGAGGGTTTTTTTTTTTTTTTTTCAATTATTGTTTTACTTTTAAGTTCTGGGATGCATGTGCAGAATGTGCAGGTTTGTTACGTAAGTATCCACGTGCCATGGTGGTTTGCTGCACCTATCCACCATCATCTAAGTTTTAAGCCCTGCATGACATTAGGTATTTGTCCTAATGCTCTCCCTCTCCTTCCCCTCACGCCCCTACAGGCCCCGGTGTGCGATGTTCCCCTCCCTGTGTCCATGTGATCTCATTGTTCAACTCCCAGTGAACTCATTCCTTTTTATGGCTGAAGAGTTTTTACAAAGAAAATCATCCCTTCTATGCATGGCTCCTGCCCAATAAGCTCCTTCATCAATTAGGAGAGGGCTCGCCAGCCTCTGCCATGATAAGGGTCTGCATCTGATTTTTTTTTTTTTTTTTGAGACAGAGTCTCGCTCTGTTGCCCAGACTGGAGTGCAGTGGCGCGATCTCAGCTCACTACAAGCTCCGCCTCCCGGGTTCACGCCATTCTCCTGCCTCAGTCTCCCGATTAGCTGGGACTACAGGCNGATTTTTTTTTTTTTTTTTGAGACAGAGTCTCGCTCTGTTGCCCAGACTGGAGTGCAGTGGCGCGATCTCAGCTCACTACAAGCTCCGCCTCCCGGGTTCACGCCATTCTCCTGCCTCAGTCTCCCGATTAGCTGGGACTACAGGCGCCTGCCACCACGCCTGGCTAATTTTTTGTATTTTTTAGTAGAGACGGGGTTTCACCATGTTAGCCAGGATGGTCTCGATCTCCCGCCCTTGTGATCTGCCCGCCTCGGCCTCCCAAAGTGCTGGGATTACAGGCGTGCATCTGATTTTAATGTTGCTCCAGGTTAAAGTATCCTCTGCCCTGCACATCATGGAGAAGAGAGGAGATATGAATTCTCTGGATTGATTTCTGTCCCAGTCCACCGATTTCCACTATTTGTTACTATTGTAAAGGCTGTGTTACTTTTTGGGGCTTTTCCAGGTGTCTGAAATCCTAGCAAGGGTCACAGAGTAATGCATCTTAAAGGAACAAACACAAGTGTTGCAAATTTACTTCTTAAAGCATCTTATAATCTTACTTTACTCTATAAACTGGTAATATTTTTCAGTATAGGAGCCATTTGTAATGATGCTAACCATTACAGATGAATTTGATATTTAATTTAAAATTTATACACTCAATAGTGAAATGTATGAAGTCAAAAAAGTAGATGGAACATTCTTCCAGCTACTTTGTGTGGTTTGCAATGTTTCTGTCCCTACTACCACTGCCATGCATGATTTTTGGAAACACATACTAAAGGGAAGCCAGTGAGCTATAACCTTTACTCAGAATTGAAGGGGAAAATCCTGAACTAAAATAGAGGCACCACCTCACAAAATGGAAAGACCCGTAACGGAAGCCAACTAACTAGTCCCTCTGGAAATTCCTGTCCTTGAAATGGGAAGCTCAGGGCTGGTCTGAGCTCCCCAACAGTAGATGGAGGGAGGCAACTTGCCCCATTCCGAAGGAACTTCGCCATTTCAATCATCACAGCACTTAGAATCGAGGGAGAAAAAAAAGCACCGTGGTCTTACTACAGGCAGCAAAATCCCTACATTTCTTAAGGATTAATAGTAAATCTTTAACAGAGTGTTTCAGATTCCCAGTTAATCTTAGAACACAGGTACGCTTCCCCAAATGGCAAACCCGGACACTGTCTGGCTGAGCTATATTTCATCTGTACGTGGGCAAATATTTTTGTGTTGACAGATGCAGGCAGGCCTTGCAAGCAACCCCTTTTTGCCTTGGACAAGTCAACTATATATTGTTCTTTCAGAGTTTCTAGTGAGGGCTGTGAATGAAGAAGGAACATAGTTCCTAAATAGCTTGTTTTGAAAGGCCTCTATTTTTTCAGTTTAGAACCTGAAGATATATTCCTCCTCTGTATGGGATTTTCATAATGGCGTACACTCAGGCAGCACTGAAGGCTGCCCTTGTTTAATAGGTTTGGAAATGGGAAGCTGACACAAAAGTGTCTTCTGAATATCTCCTATCCTATTTGCCTGCCATTCTGGCAGGTGCCATCCCATCATCGTGTGACCTCTGGGGCTTTGTGTAACTGTACAGCTGAACGCAGAAGACAGAGAGAGGGAAGCTGGCACGATCGGAATGATACGGAGAAATACAATAACTTCTCTTAAATGCACTTTGTGTTTTTCACACATGCATACATCTATATGTACATTTCATGTGGTAGGTTCTTTTTGCTCTACATCCCCTAAAAGCTGTTATGAAATTGATGATTCATTTGAAAATCAATTATGTTTTGAAATCCGGGAAATATGGCATTATTCTACATTTAACAATCAAATTTATAGTAACAGATATGACAAAACAAATGTAATGTAAATAAGGCTATTAAAAAAACAACTCGGTGCAAACTGGCTTACTAAACATAACCATCAAAATGGATCTTAATAGAAATTTTGGAGTTATCCTCAAATATCTTGCGAGTTCACCTTCCCCTGTTTTTCTGCTCCATGGTTGGCAGAGCTTCTAAGAGGTTCACTTGTTTGGGTGCCACTATAATTTGCAGAAAACCTATTGCTTGGGAAAACTTTTCTGGCTTGTTCCTATGTTTCAGGCTTGGAATCTTTCTATCAGCTTGTTTATTTGGCCTTAACTAGGATCAGAATTGCTCTAATACCTTGGGCATTTGTGATCACAGATCCAGCTGAAGCGTCCCTTCACGCTCTAATGAGAACAAAAACAACTATGTGTCCTACTTCATTCCAAATGCAACTCCTCCTACTTCTTCAGTGTAGTAGCATCTGCCTTGTGTTGCTTTAAGAAAAAATTATGGGCTTGGCACGGTGGCTCACACCTGTAATCTCAGCACTTTGGGAGGCCAAGGTGGGAGGATCACGAGGTCAAGAGATCACGGTCATCCTGACCAATATGATGAAACCCCGTCTCTACTAAAAATACAAAAATTAGCTGGGCGTGGTGGCGGGTGCCTGTAGTCTCAGCTACTCGGGAGCCTGAGGCAGGAGAATCGCTTGAACCTGGGAAGCAGAGGTTACGGTGAGCCGAGATCTCACTGCTGCACTCCAGCCTGGTGACAGAGCGAGACTCCATGTCAGAAAAAAAGAAAAGAAAGAAAAAAAATAGAAAAAATTGTGAAGTATTTTTTGTCTTCAGTGTGACCAGTCTCTGACTCTCTTTTCTTCCTGAGACTGACCCCACCCCTTCCCTTATATTAGTTGCTATGAACAGGAAAGACTCTAATATGAATCACATTTATATTAAATAACTTTTGAGTATAAATCCCTTCAATAGGTAGTTGCATTTGAAGCTTTTTAACCTTAATTATAGAAATGGAAAATAGAATTAAAAACTATTTCCTTCTTAATGGAACTCCATGCATCAGCAGACCATGGAGAATTGGAAGAAATTGATTTTAACCTTAAAATCATAAATCAATATTTTGCATATGTAAATCCCATCTAGGCATAAATTTCTAAAAGCCTTTTTGTGCAGTGGGTAAGAGTGAGTAGAGAAGAAATAAAAAATATGGTCCATGCTCACTCCTCTCTACATGTCCCAGTGTCTTCTTGCAGAAGACTAATGAAGTCAAACTGGCTGTGGCCACTTAAAGATTACATGTTCTTGGGAACTATTAAAGGAAAGGTAACACAAGTTGAATTAGGAGCTGCTTTCTCTTGCAGGCTTGGGAGCTGAGCCTACCCACCACCACCCAAACTCAATGACAGCTGAGAGATGAGCCTGCCATTATCTGCCTCTCAACCAGTACTCCCCAAAGACATTGGAGCTTGCATTGGAATGACCAGGCCCCTTGAATGGGGCATATTTCCTGGGGAGGAGGTCAGGAATCAGAATTTTCATAAGATTATTAGGTGATTATTAAGTATACTATTTTTATTTTTTTTTTTTGAGACAGAGTCTCACTCTGTTGCCCAGGCTGGAGTGGAGTGGTGCGATCTCAGCTCACTGCAACCTTCACCTCCCAGGTTCAAGCGATTCTCCTGCCTCAGCCTCCTGAGTAGCTGGGATTACAGGCTCCCACCACCATGCCCGGCTAATTTGTGTATTTTTACTAGAGATGGGGTTTCACAGCCAGGCTGGTCTTGAACCCCTGACCTCAGGTCATCTGCCCACCTTGGCCTCTCAAAGTGCTAGGATTACAGGTGTGAGCCACTGCACCCGGCCAAGTACACTAAATTTTGCAAACCTCTACTTTGTGCCAGTTCCTAAATTTCCTAAGTTTCTCTCATAGATTTCTTTCTTATCAGTCTCTTAACCACTCTTGAGTTGACCATAACATTCTTAGGCTTACTCTATCACAAAATTTGGAGACATCAATTATGCAAAGCCCTTTTCTAATTTTTGCCTCCTGCTTGTCTCTTCTTCTGACCCATCTGTGGAGCTAGATCACACCATCACTTCCAGCATAACTATAGACAGCTTTGTAATCTCAGTGCCGCAGAATCTAAGAAACTGTAAGCATGATAAACAGAGGATCCCGAATGTGTTCCCCAAGATCACCTCTTAAACAGCAGTACACCAACAAAATCCAAAATTCTTTGCTATAGCTGGTGGTTGCAAGAGAGATAAAATAAGGACTTGTGGCTGTTGAGGTCTTAGATCCAGGGCCTCTGTCCATATAGATGAGGAGTCAGAATGACAATGCACATAAGAATGATGAGAGAATTACTCCACATGTAGATAGCAACTGAAAAAAAAAAGTGGTGAATACTGATGCTGATTTATATTAGGAAAGATTTGTTTTTTAAGCTGTAATTGTATGTTTGTTTATGTAAGAGCAATGTTAATTACTGTCATTGATATCTACTGTTTACAATTTTTGCCTAATTACTATGTAGAATGATACGCATGTAACAATTATATATATTTTTTTCATTTTAATTATTATATTCATTTCTTAAGGGCAAGGACAACAGTTTTTTTGTTTGTTTTTTTGTTTGTTTGTTTGCGTGTTTCGTTTTTTGTTTTTTTGTGTTTGTATTTCTGCACCCTCCAGGCCACTAGAGCAGTAGGTTATATATTGTACCTTTTCATTAAGCCATTTAATGAATTAATTAACGTTTAAGTCTTACTCTTGTTCCACTTGTGTCTACGCATGTTTACCTAAGTGGCCCCAGGAAAGTATTTAGTCTCCAAATCACCACCACAGATGCATAAATACCTTTTCTAGCATTCCTGGTTATGTCAGAAATAGAGGATAGAGTCCTTTACCTTAGATATAGCTATAAGAAGGAGACAGGGGAGGAGGAATACAGAGAGGAAGAGGCTGGAAGGACATGGGGCCAAAGGGATGGATGAAGAGAATTACATTTGAAATTGTAACTGACAGAAAATGCTATACAGTGCATACAGCAGTTAATAAGCATATAGTTGCCCAAGTCAACACAAAAAGTCTTGGACAACCACAGCTGTGTATGTCCCTTCAAGCACGTCAACACTCTGCTCATCTCTCAAATTAGAATGTGAGACAGAATTGTGTTGCCTTCTCTATTCAGGACACATTGTTTAACAGTCTCTCTCTAAGGACAAACAAATGCTAATTTTGGTCTCCTTCAAGACCCATACGGGATATACCTTTCTAGTCTGTAGTCCCAGCTACTCGGGAGACTGAAGCAGGAGGATCATTTGGGCCCAGGAGTTGTAGGCTGCAGTGAGCAATGTTCAGGCTGTGAATAGCCACTGCACTCCAACCTTGGCAACACTAGCCCTGTTAAGTGACATATGTATGATATGTTTTTTTCTTTCTTCCTTACCACATGCTTTCACAAGCTTTAAATAGCAAATCTCAGAAGAAAAACAATGGAAGGGAGGGGGGGAGGAAAAAGAGGAAGAGGAGGAGGAGAAAGGGAAGGAGAAGAGGAAGAAGAGAACAAGAGGGCAAGGGGGAGAGAAGGAAGAGAAAAGGAACACATACCATGTACACAACCACACACACATACACAAAATCAAAAACAAACAACAAAAAAACTTCAACAAATTCTGATCCATCCCAGCAAATAAAACCTAGTCATCAGGTGTCCTAACTATGAACTGCTCCTTATATACATTTCAGAAATTCAAATAATATACTTGCTGTTTTTCCAGGGTCTCCAATTCATGTGGAAATTGAACGAGGGATTTTTGTTTCTGTTGAAAATTGTCATTGTCAATTTTTCCTTTATCCCTCACCACTAGCCACCCCTAAAATGCTTTACGACCAAGAGGCATTACTTCCATCCCTTTCAAATTCATTCATTTCCCAACAAATCCCAATTTCTTTGTCTCTGTATCTCCCACGGTGCAAGACCCTGAGTTTTATGTTTACATGATTAGAGGACTAACTCCATTATGGATGTTCAGAATTCAGAGATGATGCCCATTTCTGTCCATAACTTGGATGAATGAATGAATGAATGAATGAATGAATGAATGGAATAGGGTTTACGAATTTCTCTTTCCCAATCAGAGAAAATTTATTTTAGCTTCCTTAGCTACCAAAGTGTCAATCATTCTCTGTCCATGACAAATCCCTTTAGATTTCACATAGAGCAACATTTTAAAAATAGAATTATTTCACACTCTATTTAACTTCTAGAGTTTATTAACAACAAACTTTCTACCAAGTTGAATAGTTTCTTAAAGAAACGTTTCTCTTCATGAACATTTTAAAGTTATTTGAATTGTACAAAACAATTGTGAAGTCCAATTTTAACCTAACGGACATCTGAAAGTTCTCAGTTCCTCCAAAAAGGAGGATATAGCTTTCTTTCTATAAACAACAAATTAAAAATTAAAATGTTAAAAACAAACACAAGTTTTTTGTAAATATATTTTGTAAATTTACGTTATATTTACTGATAGATATAAATATATATATATATAGATGAAGATAATAGAAGTATAGAGTGTTGATATCAGGATTAGTCGATAATTTAATGACAGGATTAAAATGTAAATTGCTTGAATACAAACAAGTTGTTGTTGTTTTAAATTATAGGTGTAATAACCCATGCATAATGGGAAGATTGAAAGATTAGGAGCATATACAAAATGACAAAGAAAACTCACAAGTGCACTATAAGAAATAAACAGTTGTTTGTAAGTTTTTAATATTTTTCCTCACATATATATAACCACACTATAACACAGTTTTGCATCCTAATTTTGGATTGATGTTACACTGAACATTTTGATACCTAATATTAGTTCATTGTGCAGATTTAAAAAAATTTTTTTTCTCCATTTATTGCAGGTTTTTATTTATTTTTGTCATTGTTACAAGGTTGTTGGAGACATTTTGTCTTGACAGATTATTTATTTATTTATTTATTTATTTATTTGGGATAGAGAAGTGGAAATATATTTCCTAGGCTCATAGATATGAAATTTGAAATATTAGTACATTCTTGGCTATATATTTTCCCAAAATATTTTTACTATTGATGCATTTTTGAGAGGCATGTGAGTGTCTGAATAACTTCAACCTCACCAACAGTGGATATACTTCAATTTTCTCCAAATTTGATAGGGAAAAGAATATCAGATTGTGGATTTTCTTTTTTCATTTATTCAACTGATACCAACCCATTTTATGTGATTTATAGCCATTACTATTTCTAATTCTGTGAATCAGAGGTTAAATGTTTGTACTTTATTAAGAACTGCTTATTTATAATAATGAACAATTAAGTTTATTTCTAAATAGTTGATATTTTTAATTTCTCTTGTGAAGGAATTTTTTTTTCATAATTTTAAGCTAGTTTTCCACATTTTTATTGGCCTTTTGAGACTCTTCTGCTTTGCTCATACACATGTTTTGATCTCTTTTATTTTGGCCTTTTATTTGTGATTTGTGTATTACATATTCATATTCTTTCTATGAATTTTTTATTGGCTATATACATTTCAAATGTGTTCTAGATAGTGACTTGGCTTTTTTGTTTGTTTGTTTTGCTTGCTTAGTGTATCTTTTCTGTACAGAAGTTTTAAAGTTTCATATACACAAAATATTCCATTTCGTTTAGTAAGATGTATTCTTTTTGCAATTTGTTTAAGAAATTAAATTAATTTGTTCTTCTTCAAAGGCTATAAGTTTTTATAGTAAACCGATTTTTTAAAAATGTTTTAAGTTTTCCTTCTAACATATCTCTTTAATTCACCTGAAATTTATTTTGGTGTAGATATGAAGTAGGGGGCTACTTAATATTTTTTTTTACAAATAGATAATCAATTGGCCCAGCATTACTTACACTCTAGCCCCTCATTGATCAACAATTTATGTCTTTGGGGAGGCTGGGGTGGAAGGATCGCTCTACACCAGGAGTTCAAGACCAGCCTGGGCAAAATAGTGAGACCCCTATCTCAAAATAATAATAATATGTATTTGTTTATCAAGTTTTTGCATATATACGTGATTTTCTACATGACATAGTTTCTATTTATTGATCCCCGCATCAATGAGACACTGTTTCAATTAATAAAAATACTAAAATATTAATTTATAATATAACAAGTCTGATTTTTTCCCTCAAAAGTGCCTTGACTATGTTTAGCCCTTACTCTTCTATGTAAATTTTAGAATTAACTTTTCAAAGTCCACAACAGTAAACCACACACTGAACTGTACTATAAATTAACTAAATTTACAGATTATTTTGAAAAAAATTGGTGTCTTCATGACATTGAATTATCTATGACTCTCTAGACATAGTATATCTCTCAAGTCTCTTTTATTATCTTCAATAATATTTTCTAATTTTCATCTTAAACATCATATACATTATTTTAGCTTTTTCTAATTTTCATCTTAAACATCATATACATTATTTTAGCTTTACATCATGCTCCCTTATAGTTTTTCTTGCTATGATTATTAGAATTTTTTCTCAATATTCTGCAATTGTATATTACAGGTATATAGAAAAATTATTGATTTATGTTGATATTATATCTAGCAATCTATTAATGTTTCTAAGAGTTTTCTTGTAGAGTCTTTTCAATTTTTCTACTTAAGGAAGCACATTATTTGTCAATGAGATAGCTTGCTCTCTTTTTCTTTTTTCTAATATCATGTTTTGTGCATGTTTGTCTTTTTGTTTGGGCTCAGTCTCCCAGATAGTGTTCAGTGGAATCCTTGAAACCACATGTTTTTCTCTTATTAGTAACTTTTTAACAAAAACATTATATTTACATTTTGATAGATGAGAACAAAATAAGAGTGAAATAGCACACTGAATAACAGGCTTGAGCAGAATCACCCCAGTATTCAGTATGGCCTTGAATAGTGAAACATTAACCAATTAGCAGACCTTTAGCTGGTTTGAAATGTTAAACATTCCTCTTTAAGTTATGTGAGAAGAATAAAAATCCCAGGAATAAATTAAAACTGAGAAATAGAATTAGAAACATAATGAGAATCAGATTGGAGATAAGACAGTACAAATTGTAATCTTTGTGTTTTGATAAACAATTCATTGTATGAGCAGTACTGAATTTTGTAACTGTATCATGTTTCTGCTCTTTAAGATATGCTTTTGATAAAATATATAAGATAATCTGGTATGTCAGTCATCTAAAAATTTTAGTGCCTTAATTTATAAACATATTAAACATTTGAGAAAACATAAATTCATACGTTTTGATTTGAAGTTAGTGTTTGATTAGAATGATGTTAAAGATAATAGAATATCAATCAGACAAAAATCAAACAAAATAATCTTTATTTAGTAAATAATATTTTCCTTACAAAGTTGCCTAACAGTGTAGATTCTATCCATGATTTTCTTTCTTATGAACTCTCTGACTATGTGCTTTGCACATTTGGCTATCCTGTCGTTACTATTTTTCTTCTTAAAAATATGAGCTTTCACAAATTTAAAAAATTAGCATTGTCCTTCATACATTGTTCAAAGATTTTTCCTCATAGATGCTTGCTGCTATACTCAGTTTTTAGCACTTTGGATAAACAGAAGATTTTGGGGTTTCATTTGTTTTAAATGTTACAAAATCAAAATTTTTCTCCATTTTCTTTATGACTTTAATGCATTAAAGTTTATCAAATAACAATTACTGGCATTTCTCAATGATCAACCGCAAAACCAAAATAATAGATTTTTCTTTATGTATGACAAATAAATAACTTCAGATCCTTGTGAAGTTTCCTCATTCAAATTTATGTTATTTATACATAAAATTTGATACTAAATTGATAGTAGTTTATATTTAACATTGATATCAAATGAATCTTGTTCATTCAGAGAAGGTAATTATTTAAGAAACTTTCTTAGAAAATATGCACATTTGAATATTACCATTGCACACCAAGGAGACTTTGGCTGGATATACAATTTTCAGATTATTAACCGCTTTATCTAAGTATTTAGGGCTTGACATAGGTCTTGCAGAAACTTGGTATTATGAGAAGTCTGAAGTTAGTGTGTTTTGTTTAGTTTTTAAAAATTATTTTATGCAATTCCATACAGGATTCTAAACTTCTATCATTAAAATTATAAAGGAAAAGCTAAGAAATATCTAGATGAGACTTCTTTGATTAACCTTGCACAAGCAGCGTTTCTCTTCTAATTGTAGCTTGTTTTTTTTTTGTTTGTTTTTTTTGTTGTTGTTGTTGTTGTTTTGGTTTTGGAATTCTTTCTATGTCCTCCTTGATAATTGCCTCTCTTTCTATTTCTTTGTGGATTATTTTTTTCACAAATACTTCTAATCATTAAATTGCATCTCCTCTCTCTTGCCACTGTATTTATAATATTCTACTTTTTGTTCATATCTTTACCCTGCATTTTATGGAGGAACCACTGGTGTGTCCTGTGCATAGCTGATTTGCTCAAAATAAGTATATTTCTACTATCATTTAACAATTTCCCTTATAGTCTTTTGTTTCATCACTTTCCTTGAGCCAACATTTTCATCTGAGTGAATTCTCTTACTATATTTCCCTTTCACACTCTACAGAGGTCAAAATCTGTTTTACTACACACTTGAAGTAAGAGTTTTATTTTCTTTTCATTGATATTGCATCTTTTAGATCCGTTTTCCTGAAATATGTTCTTTTGGGTTTTCTGGGCTATGCACTGTCTGCCCTTACACTGTAATGTGTTTTCCTAAATCCTAGACTATTTTTACTTTTCTCTGCTTAGTTATTATAGAAAAGTGAAATATCTATTCAAGCTTGGCATTTTCCAAAACATTGTAAATGGGGATAGAGGATTAGTTAGCGTCTTTAGCTTCTTCCAATAGCCTCTTAGATGCTAGCACCAAATGGCTATCAGATCTAGATACAAAAGACACTTTAAAATATATTTAAAGACACAATCCCTTGATAAATTACAGTTAGCATAATTCACTTGGAGTGAATCTACCACTACTTCTCTTACTACTACTATGTCTTCTAAGTGAGAGAATCAAAAGCCTATTGTGACATTGGTATCATGTGAAATATAAAAACCACTGTTCCCAGTAGGCATGCCCTTAGAGCTATTTTTCTCTTGCTGTCCTTGCCTTTAACGCTTTACCTCAAATCATAAAAGATCCCACCATGGGAATAGCACTGCCTCCCTTTCCTCCCACCCCCATTTTTTTGGTATGCTGTGTATCAACACATGCAGAAAGAGATCCATTGATGAGAACACAGAGGTTGAGTTTCTGCCCATCTTGCCCACAGCATGTGTTCTATGGATGGAATTTGGTGGCTTGTTTGCCTCCCTGTGAGATCCCTGCATTCTGGATTTAGGGGTATAAAGATGGGAAAGTGGTATGGTTTCTCCAACTTCTTGGGTACTCTCTGGGCTATATTTGGTGAAAATGAGTTTCAATTGGCTAGTGGTACAAGGGCATATGCCTGGGCAACCCCCATCAATATGGCAGCTAATGAAAAATTACCTAAGCATTGATATATGATTTGTTCTTAATTTTAGCTTACAATTCTTTCATTAAAAATAATTTTGCATTAGAAGGAGCAAGATTACAAAAGCTTCGTAAAAATAATTTATTTCTATGAAATATTTTCATTAAAAAATTTCAAAGAGATATATTAAGCATGACCAATGTTAACCTAGAAACTAAGCATAGACCATTCATATAAATGGCAAAAATAATAATTGCAATTTTATACTGTATATTGACTTTGCAAAATCTGAAACTTCCAACAAAAGGAAATTACCAAATTTCCTATTGATAACATGTCAGTTTACGAAAACCATTTCAATGTGTGAGCCTTCTGCGAGGGACCACACTGAATTTTGAGTCCATTGAATGTAATGTTTTCCAAAGTAGGACCTTGGCATCCATGGCAGGTTTAGTATATTATCTAGGAGGTGTTTTCATCTGTGTTTGTACCGACTGTGTGCATTAATGTGTGTGTTATTGAAATCAGTGCTATAATCCCCATTAATTCCAGTGGGATTTTTTTTTTCTTTTTGAAGTAACAAGGGAGAGCAGGTGGGGTAAGCATTCCATGGACTACAAATAGGAAATCACTTATTCAAAGGGTATAATGGAATATGTGAGGTGTGTATCAATGTTAAAGAGACATTTTTAGATGCATAAAGTTAGGCAGTGTGGTGGAAAGAACATAGAGTCAGAAATATTGAATATTCAGCTCTTTCTTGTTGCCTTGGTTCTAGTAATACAAAGATAAAATATGTAGTTTTTCTTTTCAAGAAGCTTATCTTCTGTGTAGTGGCCATTACTTACAGTATGATAAGAATTTTAATGGAACTCACTTCAGGATCCAAAGGGAGTTTAAGGTGGTCAAATTCAATAACCTAAATTGAAGAGACTGGAGTTCACAAGGAAGATTGGGTAGAAAAGGGCCTTTTAAGTCTAAGAGAGTAGCATGTTCAGAAACAAGGAGATAAAACAACAGTTTGGGAAGTGGGAGTGGTTGGTGAGCCTAAAGAAATAAGGTTGGAGGAAGGGACAAGGGGTAGCTGGGAAAAGCTTTATACACAGGCAAAGGAGATATCAGTAATTTCAATAGCAAAAAATCTATAAATAATTCAAAAGTCTATTAACAAGAGAATAATATATAAATTGTGTTCTATTTATTCAATGGAATACTATACTATACAGCAAGGTAAGTGAATGAGTTACAGCTATCCATGTGCATGAAAATGGATAAATTGCAGCCAGAGAAAGTTAAGTGAAAAAAAGCAAATCATTAGAGTGTAAGTAAAAATGCCTCTTTCCATTTATGCCATTAAAAACCTCCCGTCAAACAATTTTCTGATTAAGCATACATATATGATAAATGCACACACACACACACACACATGCAAGAAAATCATAAACTCAAGTTTTTTTTGTTTTTGTTTTTTTTTTTTTTTGAGACAGAGTCTCGCTGTGTCGCCCAGGCTGGAGTGCAGTGGCCGGATCTCAGCTCACTGCAAGCTCCGCCTCCCGGGTTGACGCCATTCTCCTGCCTCAGCCTCCCGAGTAGCTGGGACTACAAGCACCCGCCACCTCGCCCGGCTAGTTTTTTGTATTTTTTTTAGTAGAGACGGGGTTTCACCATGTTCGCCAGGATGGTCTCGATCTCCTGACCTCGTGATCCGCCTGTCTCGGCCTCCCAAAGTGCTGGGATTACAGGCTTGAGCCACCGCGCCCGGCCAAACTCAAGTTTTAAGTGATAGCTCTAAGAGAAGAGGCAAGGAATTGGGAACCAGGAAGCAGCAAATTTCAAAAGCATTAGCTTTATCTTAGATGAACTGGTAGGTATCTTGGAGTTAATAATGTTTATACGCTTTACTCTGTAAAAATATATTTAAATACTTGTGTGTGTCTATTGAAAATTTAATAAAAGCAATGCAAAAATTTCTGTCGTAAAATTAATTACGCAAATTAGCTTTGGTATTTCAAGGAAAAGTGATTTATTGTGAGTTTTAAGTTTACTATAATAGACAATTTAATAATGTTAAAAATCTTTAGATTCTCAGAAACTTAATCTGAAGGTCCAAGAAATTTTTAAACCATTTTTTTAAGCAGGAAATAAAGAAGTAAAGGAAAAATACTCAAGTGTCAAAGACAGCAAAGGCTGCATGGTTGAGAACTCTAAAGCCCTTGATTGTATTGTGGGTTCATAGCTTTGGTCACAGAGGAGACTTCACCTTTCCATTGAAAGGACAAAGCAAATGTAAATTTGTTCTCAATCACAATATACCCAGTATTAAATTTAGTAAGAGAAAATTGCACTAACAGTTGAATTTTAGGCTTAACTCTGTGACACTTTCTTTCTTGTATGGAATTGATCAGCTCAAACCGAGAGCTTATGACTAGGAAAATGACACAGTCTGTTCTTGCCTCGTTCTAAATTTTAATGGTACCAGGGCCCACTCTGACACTAATTTTACAGTCACTGTGCCCTCTGATTGTCTAGCAAGAACTGACATTCTTCCTTTGCTTCCTTGTGAGCAAGGCAGCTGTAGGACCAAGTACTTTTAGTATTAATCATTGCCGTTTCCCAGATAGCCCTGTGCAAATGAAATACGCTTTCCTCAGAATGAAGAAAAATGATTATTTGAGGGAAATGTGAAAATGTGAAGCTTTGTCTTGACTTATCCGCTTTAGCAGATGTCTTCCCTGATGTTGGATCATCTTTCTTTTTCTTTCCTTGTATTGCTATGGAAAAAGAAACAGGATTATGTGGATGTGGATGGTCCTTTCTATTTTCCCAAATAACTTATTCTAACCTCATCTTTTGTTAAATGATGTTTAAAAAAGATTCTCAATAGCACAGTAAATACGATACATTGCACTTAAAATTGATTGCTGGATTAAAATTAAGTTCATGATGTGTGATTATAAGAAGGCATATTAACACTCGCTTCAACATAGCTTTCACCACTGACATCACACTATCACCATCCAGATTTTTCAATATTGGTTACCCTTCAAAACCTGTCACCCATGATCTGGCATATGCTAGACCCTTAGGGACTACAGAGAACAAAGATGATGGTCTGAACTAGGAGGAGGTCATGCCACAGCTCTTCACTCTGACTCAGTACAGAGTAAGCAGGCCCAAAACACTAGTTCCCATCTTCTCTCTGGGAAGGAAAATAATTGGGCCATGCATCAAAAGTCCCAAATTTTCTGGGTACCGCATGAGGAACTGACTTCTGTCTTGCTTGTCCTGGAACACTGACAGAACCTAGCATATGCTGGATCCCTGAGGGTGACGGAGACCAAGGATGACAATTTGAAAGAGTGCATGGGAACTCACCACAGTGCCTCCCTTGGCTTGGCACAAAGTGAGTAGGCCAAAAGCCCCAGCCTATAAAAGTATAAAACTTGGTAGATTAAATATAAATCATGCTGCTATAAAGACACACGCACACGGATGTTTATTGCGGCACTATTCACAATAGCAAAGACTTGGAACCAATCCAAATGTCCATCAATGATAGACTGGATTAAGAAAATGTGGCACATATACACCATGGAATACTATGCAGCCATAAAAAAGGATGAGTTCGTGTCCTTTGTAGGGACATGGATGCAGCTGGAAGCCATCATTCTCAGCAAACTATCACAAGAACAGAAAACCAAACACCACATGTTCTCACTCATAGGTGGGAATTAAACAATGAAATCACTTGGACACAAGAAGGGGACTCTTCATATAAGACAAAATAGTTTAACTTGAAAATCATCACAGGAGACAAATAAAACACTGTAATGATAAAAGGATCAAATCATCAGAAATATACAATAATTACAAATATATATGCACCTATCATCATAGAACATAAATATATGAAGCAAACCTTAACAGAAGAGAAAAAGAAAAATGGCAATACAACAATGCGAGGAGATTTTAATCCCCCACTTTCAGTAATGAATAGAACAATCACACAGAAAATCAATAAGGAAAGAGCATACTTGAACTACACTGCAAACCAAATGGACCTAAAAGACCTAACAGAACATTCCACCCAACAGCAACAAAATATATATTCTTCTTAAGCACATAGTCAACAATTTCCAGGACAGATTACATGTTAGGTAACAAAACAAGTTTCCACAAATATAAGATTGAACATTTTATCAAGTATCTTTTCTGACCACATTGGAACAGGACAAGAAATCAACAGTAGAAAGAAAACTGAGCCGGGTGCGGTCCCACGCCTATAATCCCAGCACTTTGGGAGGCCAAGGCAGGAGGATCAGGAGGTCAGGAGATCGAGACCATCCTGGCTAACACGGTGAAACCCCATCTCTATGGAAAATACAAAAAATTAGCCTGGCATGGTGGTGGGCGCCTGTAGTCCCAGCTACTTGGGAGGCTGAGACAAGAGAATGGCATGAACTCGGGAGGTGGAGCTTGCAGTGAGCTGAGATGGTGCCACTGAACTCCAGCCTGGGCGACAGAGCAAGACTCCATCTCAAAAAAAAGAGAAAGAAAGAAAACTGAAAAATTAACAAATAAATGGAAATTAAATAATGTACTTTTAAACAACCAATATGTCACAGGAAAAATAAAAATAAAAATTAGAAAATATCTTGAGGGAAGTGAAAACATAAATCAAATTTTATGAGATGTAGTAAACACATTATTAACAAGAATGTTTATAACAATAAATGCCTATATTACAAAAACAGAAAGCTCTGGAATAAACAATCTAACGTAACACCTCGAAGAACTGAAATAAAACAGGGTATTCCTGCATAGATGCAGAAACAAACGCTTGACAAAATTCAAAACACTTTCATGATAAAAATTCTCATAATAAAAATTCTCATCATCTCATGATAAAAATTACATCAACATAATATAGGCCATATGTGAACATTTCATAGCTAGTGTCATAATCAATGGTGATAAACAAAGCTTTTCCTCTAAGATCAAGAGCAAGGCAAGGATATCCACTTTCACCATGTCTGGTCAACGAAGTAGTGAAAGTTTTGGCTAGAGCAATTTGGCAATAAAAGGAAATAAAAGGAATTCAAATCAGAAAGGAAGGGCTAAAATAGTCTGTCTTTGCAGATTATATGATTTTTATAGAAAACCCTAAAGATTCCCCCCAAAAACCTGTTGGAACTAATAAGTAAATTCAGTAAAATTTCAGAATACAAAATTAACACACAAAAATCAGTTGCATTTTTGTATGCTTACAACAAACTATCTGAAAAGAAAATTAGGAAGCAAATCACTTTTATATAATAACATTAAAAAGAATAAAGTACTTAGGAATAAA
Organism: Theropithecus gelada; assembly: GCF_003255815.1. Taxonomy (NCBI): domain Eukaryota; kingdom Metazoa; phylum Chordata; class Mammalia; order Primates; family Cercopithecidae; genus Theropithecus; species Theropithecus gelada. Next base: position 118,770,367 of record NC_037682.1, on the reverse strand, counting down.
TTTAACTAAGAAAGTGAAAGACTTGTACACTAACGACTACAAAGCATTAATGAAAGACATTAAAGAAGACAAAAACAAATGGAAAGATATTCCATCCCATGTTATTGAATTGAAAGTCTTAAATTGTTAAACTGTCTATACTATTTAAAGCAATCCACAGATTCAATGTAATTCCTATCAGAATCCCAGTGGTATTTTGTACAGAAATAAAAATAGGCATTCTAAAATTTTTATTTAACCACAAATGATCTGAAACAATCAAATACCTTGAGAAAAAAGAATAAAGCTGGGCATGCCACACTTTGTGATTTCAAAAGATATTCCAAAGCCACAACCACTTAAACAATTTGGTATTCATATAAAGGCAGATAAATTGACCAATGGATGGAACAAATAGAGGGCCCAGAAGTAAATCCTTGCACATGTATACAGTAAACTGACCTTCAATAAGTATGTCAAAACTACACAATGTGAAAAGGATAGTCTCTTCAACAAATGTTTACAGGAAAATTGTATATCTAAGTGCAAAAGAAAGAAATTAGACCTCATTACATCATACATCAAAATCAATACAAAATAGATTAAAGACTCAAAATGTAAGACCTAAAGCTGTAAAACTCCTAGAAGAAAAAGAGAGAAAAAGTTTTATGACATTGGTCTTGGCAATGATTTTTCAGATATGACATCAAAACAGTAGGCAACAAAAGCAAAAATAGATAAATGGAACCACATCCAATTCAAAAGCTTCTGCACAATAAAATACACAGTCAACAGAGTGAAAAGACAACATACAGAATGGGAGAAAATATTTTCAAACCACCATGTATCTGATAAGGGATAGTTTTCCAAAATAAAAACAACTCTTACATTCAATAGCAAAAATACTAAAAACTCAACTAACATATGGGCAGAGGACTTAAATAGGCATTGCTCCAAAGACATACAAATATCTAACAGATACATGAAAAGGTGCTCAACATTACCAGTCATGACATAACTGCAAATCAAAATCACAATGAGAGATCTCATCATATCTATAAGGTTGTCTATTATCAAAAACAAAAGACAACATATTGACAATGATGTAAAGAAATTAGAACCCTTGTACACGGTAGGAATACAAAATGTTGGCGCCACTTTGGAAAATAGTATGAACGTTCCTCAAAATATTAAAAATAAAACTACTATTTGATCCAGCAATCCTACTTCTGAATATTTATGTAAAAGAACTGAAATCAGCATATTTTTTAACTTTTAAGTTAGTTCAGTGGTATATGTGCAAGTTTGTTACATAAGTCAACTTGTGTCACTGGGGTTTGTCATACAAATTATTTAGTCACCCAGGTATTAAGCCCAGTACCCATTAGTTATTCTCCTGACCCTCTCCCTCCTTCCACCCTCCGATAAGGCCCAGTGTGTGTTGTTCCCCTCTGTGTGTCCATGTGTTCTCATCATTTAGCTCCCACTTATGAGTGAGAACATGTGGTATTTGGTTTTCTGGTCCTGCATTAGTTTGTTAAAGATGATGGCCTCCAGCTCTGTCCATGTCCCTGCAAATGATCTTTTTCTTTTTTATGGCTTCATAGTATTTCATGGTGTATATATAACACATTTTTTTTGTTTTTTTGTTTTTTAAATCTGGTCTGTCATTGATTGCCATTTAGGTTGATTCCATGTCTTTGCTATTGTTAATAGTGCTGCAATGAACATATGCATGCATGTGTCTTTATAATAAAATGATTTATATCCCTTTGGGGTATATACTCAGTAATGAGATTACTGGGTCAAATGATATTTCTGTCTTTAGGTCTCTGAGGAATCACCACATTGTCTTCCACAATGGTTGAACTAATTTACACTCCCTTCAACAGTATATAAGTGTTCTTTTTTCTCCACAACTTTGCCAAAATCAGTCATTTTTTGACTTTTTAATAACAGCTATCCTGACTGGTATGAGATGGTATCTCACCGTGATTTTGATTTGCATGAAATCAGTATCTTGAAGAGATTAACACTTCCCCATTCACTGCAGCAATATTCACAAGACCAAGATGTGTAACCAAACTAAATGTTCATCAGTGGGTGAGTGGGTAAAGAGTATGTGGTTTATACATACAATTAAATTTTATTCAGCCTTAAGAAAGAAGAAAATCCTGCAATATGTGACAACATGAACCTTGAGGACATTATGCTAAGTAAAATAAGCCAGTCGCAGAAAGATAAATACGGCATGATTCCACTTATATGAGGTATCCAAAATAGTCAAACTCATGCAGAAAGTAGATTTGTGGTTGCCAGGGAGAACCAAATGGGGAATTGCTAATCAACAAGTATGAAGTTTCAGTTATGTGGGATGGATAAGTTCTAGAGATCTACTATACAATATTTTGCCTATGGTCAACAATACTGTATTGTCCAGTATTGTTAAAAATTATTAAGAATACAGATTTCATGTTAAGTGGATTTATCACAAAATAAAATGAAATAAAATAAAATATAAAACTGTCACTTCAATTTCTCTTAATTAAGCAGTTTTTCCACTGTAGATCATGATCTCATGGGCTTAAAAAATACGATACATGGGAATTAATCGATCATGGTGGCACATGCCTGCAATCCCAGCTACTTGGGAGGCTGAGGGAGGAGAATTGCTTGAACCGAGGAGGTAGAGGTTGCGGTGAGAAGAGATCGTGCCATTGCACTCCAGCCTGGACAAAAAGAGTGAAACTCTGTCTCAAAAAAAAAAAAAAAAAAAAAAGTGTGTGTTACATGGGAGGTAGGCCATGATGGAAGCTTAGCTTGAAAGTTAGAGACAGGGATGCTATAAGAGGACTTGTTGAGATTCCCTTGCTCATCGTCACTGGAGAGGTAACACTATACAGATAGTAAGTAAATTGATTGGCTATGAATTGATACATATTCGGAGCATGAGAGAGAGAACAAGAAAAAGAGAGTAAGAGTGAGATAGGAAGTTTGCACCAAGAAGCAAGGGAGGAAGGTACTTACAGAATTGTAAAAATAGTCCTCTTACATAGATCTACTTATTATTTTCATTTTCACTTGTTTTCATGTGGACTCCCTGCACATTTTCTTTGCCCATTTTTCTTTTAGCCTGTCTGTCTTTTTTTCTACTCAATTATGAAGGCTTTTGAAATTCTAGAAATTTTCCTTTGTCATGAGTGCTACTTAAATTTTTTTCTAGTCTGTCATTTGTTTATAATAGTTGTTTCCATTCTGAAGTTTTAATTTTTATTATACTAAATTGTATCAATGTTTTCCATTATGGATGATTTTTAAAGTACATTATTGATTATTGTTTTCAGTTTCATATACAGGTGCCATAACTCAACTATTCTATAAGTGCTGTGTAGGAATGTGGTATGCCTTCTTCTTCCCTTGTGCCTTTCAGGATGTCCTTGACACATATTGAATTAGTTACCCAATAGCAAGTTGTGAAGTTGAATAGCTGGCTTGAAACTGAAGAGATGACTATTGCAAGCACCAAGTGAGACATTAGCAAAAGCATTGGCTTCCTTCCCACAAATGCCTGAGTGGACAGGAGAAAATAATGCACAGGAAAAGTAGCTGATAGCATTTTTTTCTTTCCTGATAGCATTTTTATTTTTATTTATTCTGCTTGCTTTTTCCCGAAATGCTCATCAATTCTTAAGGAAGGCTTCTGATTTTTATATATACACACACACACACACACACACACACACACACACACACACACATTTGCAGAAATGTAAAGTAAATAGTGCTCACAATTAGTTTCTGAGTAACTGTTAATTCACACAGATGTAGGGAGCAGGTTTCCTACAGCTGCATGTAATTGAGTTCAGTTCATCACCAGATCTCAAGGAATACTTTAATATTTTACCCGCAAGCAACATTTTTGATGTCAATGACTTCTCCAGATTTACAAAGTCTAGAATGCAAAACCCCTTGTTGAGAGCTTTGAAACTTATCCTGCCAGGTGTAATTGATAAAGATTACTTGAAAGGTGATGCAAATTAAACCTCCATTGCAGTTATTTCTGTAATGATGTACCGTTGCACGGTACAGTGTTCTTCTTATAACATGCTCATGCACATAATTTTACCAGGTCCTTCAATATCCCTTTGAGACAGTAAGGCAGTTTTTATTTTCCTCATTTATCAAGTGAGACAGTAGAGAGTTAGAGTCATTGCGTGACTTGTCCCATTATATCTGTCAAATATTTATTGAACTTACACTGTGAGAAGACGGAGTTGACCATCCTGAGTTAAATACAGTCCCAGAGAGCAAAGAGCTTACCACTACCAGGTAAAGATATGATCATTATGCAAATCACTCTATTAGATGGTAGAGCAAGGGTAGCTTTTATGAGAAGTATAAACATCCTACGATGTCCATTATGACAGGAGAATTTGAGCATGTGGTTTGGAATCATAAAATGCCAGGCTTAATACCTAGGTGATGGGACGATCTGTGCATCAAACCACCGTGGCACACGTTTATCGATGTAACAAACCTGCACATCCTGCATATGTACCTTGGAATTTAAAATAAATGTCGAAGAGAAAAAAATTATATGGGGTAACAATGTTACATATCCAAACCTCAGTTACTTCATCTATAAGATGAAGCTTCAATGGGTTGTCAATAAGACATCTTAGAGTCTGAATATTTTTGTTTGCAATCTGCCATCACCGCTTACCAGCTCTATAATCTTTATTATGTTACTAAACCTTTCTACACTTTGGTTTTCTTTCTCAGAACATAGGAATAATAGTACCAACTCATAGATATGTTGTGAATATCAATGACATAAAGCTTCACAGTTCCTGTTGCCTAGTAAATGCTCAGTGTATATTAGTTGCCATCATTATTACAGTACTAACAATAGAATGTTGGGAGCTAAAACAAAAAAGGGCTTGATTGACAATATGACATTGAATAGGTTTGAACAGTGGGTTGGATCATGATTGACAGAGAGTGGGGAAAAAGCACAACTTGAAATGAAGATTGTGCTAAGAACACCAAGTTATCCTCTGTACTGTGACATATATTTATGGCAGGTTAATAGAGGGGCATTTAGTTGGGAGAACTGTGATGACCTTTGAATGGTAGTTGAGAAGTTTGTAGTTAATTAGGTAGGCATTTAGAGACCTCTAGCACATTCTCATCAACGGTTGATTCTGCCAGACTTTGAAATATTTGTCAGTCTGATTGGTATAAAATTGTATATCGTGGTTTTAATTTGTTCTTTCTTAATTCCCAGTGAGATTGTATTTTTTTTTTTTTTTTTGAGACGGAGTCTCGCTGGTATCCCTAAAACCTATCATGGTTTCTTTGTGTACATAATGGTTTAATAAATATTTGTTGAATAAATGAGCAAATATATGAATGACTGAAACGAGCTCCAGGTACAGACATCAAAGGTACTTTTAACATGCATGTGTAGAGACAACGTGCTTACCGTCTAAGCCAAAGAGCTAACTTCGGTGAGGACCCTCTCAGGTTGATGGAGATGTAACTGTGAAAGATCCATCTGAGACATTCTCTTAGGGGGAAAACTTTTAATCACCCTATACAGGCAACCACCTCTACGAGATATATGAAGAGACGGCCCTTTCCTGAAATGAGCATTTTAACCCAGGGAGCAAGGATCACATGATTGAAGGAGAATTACGAACCAGCTGTTTTAGCCTGAATTGATTCTAGCCCAGCAATGCCAATCCTTAGCAAGAGGGTTTGCTATTTCAAATGGATTCCTCAGCCTTTCCCTTTCCTTAGGGCCTAAAAGTACCTCAGATGAGGGAACCGTTTTCAAACATAGGTTTTATTATTGTACATGTTTGCCCAGGTCAACAGATGAAGACGGTTGCCACTGAAAAAAAAATTGTTATTGTCACAGATCCCAAGAGAAGGGAGTGGACGATGCTACCGGTAGCCTCATGGGAAGCACTGGGGTTGATAATGAGGCAGAGAGCGAGGGGAAAATGATGGCTAGGAGGCTTCGTTGTGGCTTCCACAGAAAGAAACCACGAGGCAGGGTGAATACGCTCAGGCATGGACAATTTGAATAAATTCAGCAGGCTCTGGGGCACAGAGAGTGTCCCTCGTTGTCTAGTACTTTAAAATCTACTATACACTGGATCTTGAACTAGTTGCCTAACAAGGTTTTTCAAGAACTTGGATGTTATAGTATCATAAACAAGTACTCTAGATTGTCTCAAACATTTTCAATAGTGAGAAAGCATAGAAATAGTCTCTCAGATCCAAAGGCAGAACAAGGACCGAGGGGTGAAAATTATGGGGAGACAGAACTCAGCCCTGCCTATGGAAGTCATCACACAAATAGAACTATTCAAAATGGAATGGCATGTCATGTGACATAAAGAAGCCATCATAAGATGTGCTAATTCTCTTGCCTGACACTCAGTTGAGAGAATTCTTGCACCGGCTAGATTTTTAAATATAGTGACCCCTAGGGTCTCTATAGTCGTTAAGCTTTTCAAACAATTTCACATTCAAAAAAGCCTTGAAAATTAGAGGCAATCGGAAAATATAATTTGGGTGAATGCTGAATGACTGGGAGTTAAAGTCAATTTTTGGCAAAAACTTATACTGATGAAGTTCTAGGATATAGGAAAAACATAAAAATGTTATCTCTCTTTGCCCCCCAAAATTGGATGATACAAGGAAGATATCCTGAAATTTAATATTGACAAAGTAGTCTTCTCAAATGGACGGGCCAAGTCAGTTTAACATTTCTGCCAAATAAAAGTTTCAGAGTTAGAATTATATTCAAGATTTAAGTTACAGCTAATGCTTCTCTAAACATTTTACCGAATAGTATGGTACCCTCACCCCCTCTCTCCACCAATTTCTTCTATTCTACATGTTTGATTAAATTACTGATTGGAAGTATAGCGTGTTAGAAGGAAATTTGAAATGATTAAGTATGCACAGCCTGCCCTTGCTAAACCCAAACTGAAGAAATTTTAAATTTTAACAACACGTTTTAATGATTCTAAGAACATTTGCCAAGTTAACATTTTTACTTCATATTGCATCATTATTTTTAAGGATTAATCTTATTAAAATACAAATTTATCTTCCTCCATAAATGTCCATAGCTTAATAAGTGAAAGTATGCAATTTTACCACAATTCATTTCATACTCGTGGTGAAATTATATTGTTTCTTTGGAATAATTGCCTAGTGATCTAATGTACCTGAATTTTTCCTCATGCATAGCAACCTCCTAGCTTATCCCCAGAGGAAAAAACATTTTTTTCTTAACTACCGTCATTTTCCCTCAAAATCAGCAGTCTGTGTACGTTATATATGGTAATCCATTACCTCTACCTATCATCTTAGTACTCTGGGTTCCCTAGAAAAACATCTGATCCATAATAGGTACCAGTAAATATGCAGTGAATGTCAAAGAGCCACAATCTTTGTCTCATTTGATAAATCTCAAAGGTCAAGGGGGGAAGAACTTAAACCCAAAAGGTGTGGAAATTTATTTCATTCATTTATTTCACTATGTGTGATCACCACCTGATTCCCTGTCAGTAATGTCTCCACATTATCAGCCCAGACTGGCCAAGAAAAGGGGCAGTGGGGCAAAAATGAGGGATATTTTTGTCTTCTAAACCGGAAGCCAACATCAGAATGCAGACCGGGGTGCCTGAGAAGGCAGAGCCCATCTGACATCTCACAGCCCTTTTATGTAAGCTGTCATCCACTCCAGGACTACCTTTACCTCTTGTGGGACTCAGATTAACTTCAACAAGGACAAGATCATAAAGATCAGTCTGGCTTAAGCTTAATCTTTTTTTTTTTTTTCACTTTCATGTTGCCTCCCTGGACTTCATGGAAGTTAAATCAACGGATTTTTTTCAACTAAACTTCAAAATGAGCATTCAGAACATGGCTCGTAATGATAACTATTTCCACCATAATGTTTAACCATTTCCTTTTAGTTTTAATCTCCTTTCACTATGACAATAGCCACATCATATACTAAGGTAGGGAGAACGTAAGAAAGACAAAAAGCTGCATTTTGAACTCAGAGATGTTTTTCCTCAGATTTTTCAACCTTTCATCACCTTCTTGGATCTTAGCATCTTGAGACCATATACCCAGAAATACTGATACAGGCCAGGATTCTCAGGTTCTCATTTCACTGATGCTATGGTTTTGGGCCTCTACACAATGACTGCAATCAATGGACTATACACGTATTGAAATTACAGTCATTGCAAATAATGAATGGGAGAACATGAAGGAAAAATATTCTAACTACAAAATGATAAATTATCATGGGATTGGGTTTGTTTATTTGATAAACAAATGCACGAGTCTTTAGTAATATTTTCAAAGAAATATTAATGAGAGCATCTTTGATTCCAGACAGCTGTCTTATAATTAGAAATCCTGTATTAGATCCTAAGTGATTATCTAAGGTACAATGACCAGATACAAGTAAGAAAAAAATGATGAACTAAAGGACCCTTAATAGTCAAAGCCAGGAGTTTATAGCAAGAGCAACAAGAGCTATGTAGGATAAGGAGCCAAGTAACAACCAAACTGCCTTTAAATAGAAAACCAGGCTTAAATAGCAAAAGAACAACAGATGTTACCACATGAATCTTTGCTGTCTACAGTGGCTTTCTCATGTATGTATGTATGTATTTATTTATTTTCAACAGTTTCTCAAGAAGCCTCTGACATTGACAGGTCAATGTCAACTTATCATGAATTCTTTGATGATGATACGAATGATGACAATAAAAATAAAGATTATAATGCTGAAGACCCCATCACCCCTATCACAATGTATGTTAAACTCTGTAGTAAACCATAAATATTCCAGGCCACCTGGATTTCCTCCCCTGGAAGACTAATGTCATAAGCTGAAATTATTAGCATGTACAGTGTGGTTTTCAAATTCTCTTGGACCTATCTCCTACATGTGAAAACAGTGTAAAGCTTCAGATATAGTCAGTCTCTCCTCAAAATATATATTTATGTTTGAATATGCAGATATATGAGCTGTACACACAAAAATAAAAAAGAATATACCACTTCTATAAACATTATATAATTTATGCTTTAGAGAAACAATGTAAGGCAGAGATTTTAATCGCCATGTTACATACAAAAAAACAAAGACTCAAGAAGTGTTGACTGATTTTCAAAGAGTCGAGGTGGACTCCAGTAACAGCAGTCAAATAGAAGTATCTGTCATCAAGTTCTGTTCCATCTAAGGCGGGGATAGTTTCTAAATAGGTCAGGTTTTATCACTATAAGCTTCCCCAGGTAGATGGCCAAGTTACGGCACTATTTTATTAGGAAATTCTATCCATACAGAGTTGATCAAGCTCTCATAGTAGAGCCAAAAATAGAACATCATTGTAAAGTAAATATTTAAATGTGTGACCAAGGCAGCCTCAGTTTTCTCACCTATAGATATAATAATACCCATTTAATAAATTCATGGTGAGAATAACATATACAACGACTCATGTGATGATGAGGGGTGTAGAGAGCTTGGTGTGATGCCTTATATTTTGCAAATAATCATTAAAGTTTACATGCAATTACTTTTCTTATTGTTAGTATGATTCAAAGGGTACATCTTGTGCCAATACTGCAGAGAATTTGTGAGGTACCCTAGAATGAAAGTAAGATTTTGCTTTTACCTCTTAGGTTTAATATGGATGATATGGGAGGAAAGTGGATACTAATTCTCCTTAACTTACTATGAGTTGCTACATAGCCAAGGAGAAAAGACGCTGCAGTGTGTGTTGTAAAAATAGGCATAACCTCAGATAGAGAAGTGCCACAGGCTGAAAAAAGAGGGGCTAATTTTTTTATATATAAAAAGATGCAGTATAGATATCTGGAAGAAGAGAAAAACTGACACATTTATGGGTGCTCTGTGACACAGACTGTATTTAGCCCCTCTACTGCCTTGTGCCAGTTGATTAAGGCTGGGAACATTTTCCCAAGTTGTGTGAGAGAAGCACAGCTGTCGTGTTCAGGAACTTGAGCAAGAAACGTATGCTTCCTGCCAAGCTTTCACTGGGTACAAGCTCAAAGCTTCACAAAAACAGAATAGTTTTAAAAATGATTGGAAGGATTCATTCTTGCAGACAGATGGAAAGTATCAGAGATGAGGGAAGTGTGCTTGTGTGTGCAGCATATATGTGTATATGTGTGTGTGCACACCCACGCTCAAAAAATGCGTTTGGTGAGGAGGCTGTCAATAAAACTTGGAAACTTTATTAAGAGCATTGGGCTCTTAATAAAGAGAAAACAAGTTGTGTTTTCTCGCAAACTAATTTTGTTTTCAGGAATAATAATCACAATCATTTTCCTATGAACCTGAGTGGTTGCAGACTAAGAATTTTCCCTGGCCTTGACATGTATACATATAGGGTAATACTTTGTAAAACCTGTTTCAAAAGCTTAAAACACTCGCATACACAAACACTTAAAAAAAGTACACAGACAAACAATTTTGCCAACCTGTAGTTATAAATCCATAAGCGGCATACCCACTCAGCTCTAAGATATTAGAAAACTTCCCAGAAAAAGTAAAAACCAGACATGACTTTTCCCCCTATTTCCAGCTATTCTTTGGATACTTTAATCTCACCCCCTATGTGGGAGAATTATACCGGTAAGGTAACTACGGCAACGGTCAATCCCAGAGTTGCAGTGTTGCCTGTAGTCTAGCCAATAACCACTGTCTCATTGCCTCTTTGATTATTAGCAATTGTAGGAGCAATTGATGAAGGTTTTATATGCTCAATGTCACCATTATAATTAAGGGACATTTTAAGGGACAGTCTTTCATTTTTCTGGAACCTTAAAGCTAACTTAGCAAAATACTGGTGTTGGTGGAGTCAGGAATTATAAATATACATGTGATCTCAGGATCAGAGGATCACCCTTGGAATAATTTTTCTTGACTGCCTGTTGCATACCAGATCATCAGTGACTGCGCTGCAATGACAAGATGGCAATACTTGTTACCAGGCTAATAAAGCTGCAAAAAGCTGAAGCCCAGGTTTATTAATGCTTGTAAGCATTGTTTCTATGACAACCATACTTTTGCATATAAAGAAATAAGTATCACTAGTAGTGCAAATAAAATTAGAATGGTCACTTTAGCTTTCAGGAAAAGTAATAAGAGGAAGAATACAGTCATATGATCTTTGGAGAAAAGGAATATTTCAAATTCTAAAATTTGGACCTAATCCCATAACACTAGGACAAAGATATAGGCAAGAAGTTATTCTTTATAAGTGATTTATTGTCATTGATAGTAGGAATATTCCTCGATCTAGAAATGGGAAACACGAAACTCTCTAAACTCTGCAATTGAAAGCTCTGGAGAGCTTACTTAGAAACAGAGCCAAACCAGAGGAAGATTGAGTATTACTAGCGCTGCAAACCAGCATTTTCCAAGATTATTCCCTTATTAGATTAAGATACTCATCTTCCTTCTCTATATGCCTAGCAGAGAAAATGGTAAACTATTTTTCATAAAAATAATATCTTTTGGAATCTCTACATTTTTAAAACACAGTATTCAACACTTAAAATGAAATTACCAGGCATATGGATCGACAGGACCATATAATTGATAAATGAGAGAAAAAAAGATAAAATAGAAGTTGGTTCACAAGTTAGCCGCATTTTAAGGTTAGCAGAAAAGACTTTCAAGTAACTCTACATAATTTATTTTTGAAATAGAGAAATAGTTGAATAGGTAGATGAACACATAGAAATTTATATAGAGCTCTGAAACATAAAAATTAAAATATTTAAAAATTAAAAATAAAGAAAACTAATGTTAGAAATCAAGAATGTAGAGTTTTTCGCTTGTTTCTTTGTTTTGGATGGGAGGAGTAATGACTATGGGAAGGAAATAACAAAGAAGTTAAGGGTGGTTGTCATATATGTCCTTAGATAGATCCTGGATGCTAAGAATGGTCACTGATGTGAAAGTGCATTGAGCTATACCCTTATTATTTCTGTGTGTAGTTATAAATTACAATCTTATACAATGATAAAAAGTAAATATAAATTCAAAAATATTTATAAATAAAGTAATATAAAATATGTGACATTTGCTAAGTAAATGAAAGGCATATTTACAAGGTAAATATCCATTGAAAACAAGATGATTAGCTCTATATAGTCACCGTACAGCACTGATCATCATCTTGATATACCATATACATATATTTTAAAAATAAAACAAAAACAGAAAACATACGTACATATATATGTATTATGTATGTATGTATAGTACATGAAGGTTGTATTTATATATACATATAATCTGTTTTATATATATTTGATTATAATATATCTCATCAAGGTTATATTAATATATATTAGGTTATATATGGCTCATCAAGGTTATATATATATATAATATATATATATATAAATATATTATATATCACCTCCCATGTGGGAGAATTATACCAGTCAAGGTAACTGTGGGAACAGTCAATCCCAGAGTGACTGTGTTGCCTGAAGTCTAGCCAATAGCTGACCCAGTTTCACTGTCTCTTTGTTAGCAATGGTAGGAGCAATTGATGAAGGTTTTGTATGCTTGATGTGGCCATTATAATTAAGGGACATTTTGAGGGACAGTCCTCTGCTCTTATATTAAGTTTTCATCTTAAATTTTATCAAATGTTTTATCTGCATCTATTAAGATAATCATGATTTGGTTTATTTTTAAGATGTATTAATCTGGCCCAATGCTTGCTTTTTCAAAATAATATTTTATTTAGAAAACAAAATAATTATATATACAAACATAAATATATATATACATATTTTTTCTTTTTTTTGCTGGGGAGATGGCTTGCAGAATTCCTTACTATACTATTCTGGAAGTCCTGCCTCTTTGCTAATATAATATTTTATATATAAAACTTGCAATAATTGGGTAACTGGGTTACTGTATAACTCTGATCAATATCTTGTAATCAACTGATTCACCTCAAGAAGTCAGAAAAATAAACACAAAATAATCCCCTAAGAAGTCACAGAAGGAAGAAAATAATAAAGCTAGGAGCAGAAGATAATAAGACATAAAATAAACAGAAACAGAAAAATGAAGGCCATACATTGTTTATTTAAAAAAATAATAACATCGACAAGCTTCTGGAAAAAAATGTTCAAGTAAATATAGAACAGTCACAACACCAGAAATAAAAAGGACATTCCATACAAACTGTAGTCAGAGTATTTTAAGGTGTTATAAAAGTGTTTAGAATATTTTAAGACTGAGAAAGAGATCTAGAAATTCCTAGAAAAAAAGATAATTTATCAAACGTGACTCAATAAGGAACAGAAAAATCTAAATAGCTCTATAAACATTACAGAAATTTTATCTCTACTGAAACTTTCACTGCAAATAAACTTCCAGACCCAAATAGCTTTATCAATAAAATGCAGGCAACAGTTAAACAAGAAAAATACTAACTTTATATAAATGTAAAATAACTCAAAGAAAAGAAATACACTTTATAAAATGTAAAATATCTCAAAAAAGAGAAAGAGACAGAATGCTTTCTAATAGGAGGATTTCATTATCCTTATATGAAAACTCCATAGGGGCAGTTTAAAAACTGGTGGGTTAACTTACTCATGTGTACAGATGTAAAAATTCACATGAAATATATACCAACCCAAATTCTGCTTGCACACATGCATGCCTACACTCACTCTCCTTCCCTCCCTTCCTTCCCATTCTTTCTGTGTGTGTAGGTACACACACATATACATATGCACTCACAGAATATATATGTCCGTAAACTATAGCAAACTTTAATTTATTTTGGGAAAACAAGCTTATCGTATGTTCAGAAAATGTAGTTTGTTATGTGAATAAATAAATGGTCAACAAACTTTTTTTTTTCCTTTTTTTTTTTTTTGAGAGAGTCTCGCTCTGTCACCCAGGCTGGAGTGCAGTGGTGCGATCTCGACTCACGGCAGCCTCTGCCTCCTAGGTTCAAGCGATTACCCTGCCTCAGCCTCCTGAGTAGCTGGGAGTACAGGCATGCACCACCACACCAGCTAATTTTTGTATTTTTAGTAGAGACGGGGTTTCACCATGTTGGTCAGGCTGGTCTCAAACTCCTGTCCTCGTGATTCACCCTCCTCGGCCTCCCAAAGTGCTGGGATTACAGTCGTGAGCCACTGCATCTGGTCAACAAACTTTTTTTTAAAGAGCCATATAGTAAAAGTTGGTGGCTTTGAGGGCCACATGGTCTCTGCTGCATCTAGTCACCTCTGCCGTAGTAACATGAAAGTGCCACAGACAATCAATAGATGAATGGCTGTGTCTGTGTTCCAACAAATATTATTTTATAAAACAAGCACCAGGCCAGATTTAGCCTATGCACTACAGCTTGCCAGTTCCAATAATACATTAGAAAAATAAGCCAAGTTATGATTATCTTAATAGATGCAGATAAAATATTTGATTAAGTTTAAATTAAAAACTATTAGCAAAGAGGCAGGACTTCCAGAATAGCAGAATAAGAAACTCAGCAAACCATCTCCCCAGCATAAAACAACCAAAAAAAAACCCTAAACTGAAAATTATTAAAAAACATAAAAACAGAAACAATCATTCCAAACATTTCTGGAACTGTCTTAAGATCAGCAAGCAGCAAATAAAGAACTTTCAATTGAGAAAATCTACTAAATCTCAGTAAGACAGTGATAGTCAGTGTTACTGAGCCATGACACATTGCCCCACTCCCTACTCAGCTCTGTGTTGTGGAAGCTCTATCCTGAGTCCCTGCTTCAGGAAAGTGTGGCCAAGAACATGGAGGCTTCCTCTTTCCCCAGCTCCCAGTCTGAAGATATGGTTCAACCTCAGATGGAAGAGGCTCCCAGTGTTTGCCCCGCTCCAGCCTCATGTCAATGAAGCTCTATTCTGAGTGGACATTTAGAGAAGGCCAATTTCCTTTCTCCCACACAGATCCTACTCAGAGAGGATGCTTTAAGATACGTGCTGCAGGCCAGGAATACGCAGGTTTGAATCACCGTAAACCCAGCTAATTCGTAGGGGAAATTCCATGCCAGGAGGATCAAGATGAAAAGATAGGCACTGTTGTCATCCCCATCCAATGCCCACTCACAGTGTATGGGTGTCACTCTGGGGAAGACAAATACTCACCCCAACTGTGATGCAGTGCTGCTGAGGGTCTGCCCACCAGGAAGGGAGCCCGGAAGGATGAAGAACTCAGCTCAGGACCGACAGTATTTGGAACAGAGTATGGAGGATTCCAAGCCAAAGAGCATTGTAGCAACAATGGAGAACTTGTGGAGGGCATTTAAGAAGAGGCTGGTATCATTTGAACAAAATGGCAAAGCATCCAGGAGTTTAATAAGGAGGACCATGGAAAAAGATAATCAAGAAGAGCCCTTGGGATTTTAGTCAACTCTGAGATTCAGGAAGACTGAATTCACTCAGAAGCAATCAGAGAAGGAGATGGGGCAAACTTACATGGAGTGGATGCTTAACTGGCATAAGAAGCCTAAACACAGCTTCTGACCAAACACTCACTGGACCGTAAGCTACTCTGACTCGGAGGAGATACCTAGGAAGCCAGGCATAAACATAAGATAACACTGACTCTTGATAGTAGGGAAGATTATGTGACTGTATTACGTTGTGCCACTTCAGAAGTGAGTAGAGAAAGAACTTAAAACTATGAGTTGCTGGTTGAACATGTGGCAAAAAATGTAAACACCCTGAACTGTGAAAGCAATCTCCAAGTCTCCCACATAGTCAATGACAAAGGGTAGAAATATAATATGCTAAGGAAGCTTAAACACAGCCTTTGAACAATAATTGAACCAGAGGCATCCGCTTGGTATCCAGAGTAAGATAAAACAAAGGAGGGAAATCTGACTATAGGAACCAGAGAGTGCACACTACAGGAAAAGGGGAAACAGAATTAAAAGAAATAACTAACCAAATCACTAAACAAACTAAAAAATGGCCAAACCAAAACAACAGTAATATACCAGAAGGAGAGGTGTGAGAATCAGCATACATATTTGCCACGATATATTATTTAAAATATCCAGTTTTCACCAAAAACTGAGACATGCAAAGAAACAGAAAAGTATAATGCATACAGAGAGAAAACTGGTAGGCAAAGAAAATGCCTTTGAAGGGACATGAATGATAAACATTGGGAGATAAAGATTTTAAATTGGTTATTATAAATATGTTCAAAGAACTAAAGAAATCAGTTGAGCACCGTGGCTCAGGCCTGTAATCCCAGCACTTTGGGAGACTGAGGCAGGAGAATTGCTTGAGGCCAGGAATTTGAAACCAGCCTGGGCAACATAATGAGATCCTGCCTCTATAAAACATGCAAAAGTGAGCTGAGTATGGTGGCACATGCCTGTAGTCCTAGCTGCTCAGGAAGCTGAGGTGGGAGGATTACTTGAGCCCAGGAGTTCAAGGCTGCAGTGAGCTGTGGTTGTGCCATTGCACTCCAGCTTGAGTAACAGCAACACCCTGTCTCAAAGAAAAAAAAAGAACTAAAAGACTCTGTACATACAGAATTAAAGAAATATGCCAACAATGAATCATCAAATGTAAAATATCTGTAAAGATGAAATTATTAAAAAGAACCAAATGGAAATTCTGCAGTTGAAAAAGGCTATATTCAAAATGAAACAACTCACTAGAGAGGTGAATAGATTTGAGCTGACAGAAAAAATCGTCAGTAAACTCAAAAATAAAGCCGTAGATATTATACAATTTAAAAACAAAAATAAAAATAACAAAAAATTTAACAGAGCCTTGAAAAAGAAATCAAGTAATTAAATAATTGGAGAGATGTTTTATGATCATTGATAGGAAGACTCACAATGTGAAGCTACTGGTTTTTCCCAAATTGATCTATAGATTTAATACAATTCATATAAAAACTCCAGTGTTATTTTGTTATATTGACAAAGTGCTTTTATAGTTTATATGGAGAGGCAAAATCACAGAAAAGTCAACACAATGGTAACAAAAAGGACAAATTTGGAAGACTATTACTACTTGACTTCAAGACTTACTATAAAGTTATAGTAATCAAGAAAGTGTGATACTGGTAAAAAAAAAAAAAACATAGATTATAGATCAGTGGAACAGAATAGAGAATTCAAAAGTATACCCATACAAATACAGTCAACTGATCTTTGAAAAAGAAACAAAAGCAATTAATAGAAAAATAATAGTCTTCTCAACAAATTATTTGGAACAACTGGACATCCACCTGCTAAATAAATAAATAAATAAATAAATCTAGACACAAACCTTATAACCTTCCCAAAAAATAACTCAAAATGGATTATAGATATATGAGTTAAATGCAAAACTATGTAATTCTTAGAAAAGAGCATAGGCGAGATCAAGATGACCTAGGGGATAGCAATGATATTTTAGACATAATCCATGAAAGAAATAATTAATAAATTGGATTTTATAAAACCTACAGTTCTTCTCTGTAAAGGACACTGCCAAGTGAGTAAGAAGGCAAGTCACAGACTGGGAGAAAACATTTGCAAAAGACATAGCTCATAGAAATAATTGTTATCTAAAATATTTGTTATCTAAAATATACATTATCTAAAATATTTGTTATCTAAAATATAAATTTGTTATCTAAAATATATTTAAGAGGTTATATCTATATAAATCCTTAAAACTCTACAATAAGGAAATAAACACCCCAATTGAAAAAATGGGCAAGAGAGCTCAACAAACACTTTACCAAAGAAGATATATTTATGGAAAATAAGCATATAAAAAGATGTTTAACATAATATGTCATTTTAAAAATTTCAAATTAAAACAATAAGATATCATTAAACATAAGGATTCTTCTGCCATTCTGCTAATGGTGGAATGCCTCAAATCCAAAACACTGACAACAAACGCTGACGAGAATGTGGAGCAACAGGAATTCTCATTCATTGCTAGTGGGAATGCAAAATGGTACAGGAACAAAACCAAACATGCTCTTACCATAAGACCCAGCAATCATGATCCCTGGCATCTGCACAAATGAGTTGAAAACTTATGACCACAAAGAAACTTGCACTGAGATATCCATAGCAGTTTTATTCATAATTGTCAAAACTTGGAAGCAACCAAGGTGGCCTTGAGTAGGTGAATGGATAAATTTTGGTACATTCAGACTGTGGATTATTACCTGGTGCTAAAAATAAATGAGCTGTCAGGCTGTGAAGAAACTGGAGAAATGTTAACTTCATATTACTAAGTGAAATAAGCCAATCTGAAAAGACTACACATTGTATGTCTCCAACTGGAGATAGTAAAAATGGCAAAACCGTGGAGATAGTAAAAATATCAGTTGTTGCCAGGCATTAGTTGGGAGAAAGGGATGAATGAGTGGAGCCAGAGAATTTTTAGTGCAGTGATATTATTCGGGATAATACTATAATTGTAGCCACATGCTACATACTCTTGTCAAATCGCATAAAATGTAAAATAGGAATGAACCCTAATGTAAACTATGAACTTTAGGTGATAGTAATATGTTGATGTAGGTTTATGAATTATAACAAATGTACCACTTTGGTACATGATGCTGATGATGAAAAAGGCTATGTGTGTGGTAGGGGAAAGAGATATATGAAATCATCTGCACTTTCTCTTGAATATTATCATGAACCTCGAACTTATCTAACAAATAAACTCTATATTTAAAAAATAAAGGAGCCCTATTGAAATGTGGGTTAAATATACATCAACAGACATATAACAGGAGTTTCAGTAGTAAAAGACAAAAAGTGACAGAAAACATATTTGAAAAATACAACAGATAAAACTACCCAGATTTGATTTTTAAAAACTAACTTACACATTCAAAAATCTCAAATAACTTCAATCAGGATAACTGCAAAGAAATTCACATCCATATCCACACATTATAGTCAAATGATAAAAACCAAAGTTATAGAGAATGTCTTAAATGGTATAAGAGAAAAACATGACACATTATGTACAATGAGAACTCCAACAAGATTAATAGCTAATTTCTCACCAGAAATAACTAAGGCCACAAGGCACTGGGTTGACATAGTCAAAATACTGAAAGTAAAACACTTGTCCACCAAGAATTTTATGTTTAGCAAAATTATCTTTTTAAAGTTATGGTGAGATAAAGACTCCCCTTAGGTAAACTAAAACTAAGAGAACTCATTGGTACTAGACCTGCCTTACAAAAATGATGAAAAACATTCTTCAAACTGAAAGTAAATTGATGCCAGAGAGTAATTCAAATGCACATAATAAAACAAATAGTTACAGCAAATACTTATGTAGATAATTACTAAAGACAATATAAATCCTCATTCATTTCTCTTTCTATGGCTGACTGATTTAAAAAACAATATATTGCATTGCTCTCTATTGTTGGGACTATGGTATATAGGAAGGTACTATGTTCAATAATATCAGCATAAAGGAGGTGGGTGGGAACAAATTTGTACTGGAATAAGTCTACAGGAGGAAATGAAGAGGATCAGAAAGAATAAAAAAAGACTAATGTAATAAATTATATAAATTTTACTTGATCTCTTCTATTTGCTCAGCCTTTTAAAAAGATACATAAGATTGTATACAATAATAATTAAAGGATTGTGTTTGTAACATTTCTACACCTAAT
Source organism: Theropithecus gelada (assembly GCF_003255815.1). Classification (NCBI taxonomy): domain Eukaryota; kingdom Metazoa; phylum Chordata; class Mammalia; order Primates; family Cercopithecidae; genus Theropithecus; species Theropithecus gelada. Next base: position 118,750,622 of record NC_037682.1, on the reverse strand, counting down.
ATGTATAAAAATATTAGAACAAATATATGTATATGTATATATAGATAAAATAGAACAAAGGAGAAAGAATGGAGCTATATAGAAGTAGAATTTGTAGGGCATATTTATAAATATTAAATTGATTATGATAAATTAAGATTAATTCTGAAAGTTTGAAGTAAATTGTTAAGAAAATGACTCAAAAATAATCTAAAAACTCATTAAAGGAATTAAAATGTTACACTAGAAAATAGCCAATTAATACAAAAGATGGCAATAATGGAGGATCAAAGGAACAAAAAGGCATATAACTTATAAAAAAAAAATATAAAAGCCAGAGGTAAATCAAACCATATCAACAGCAAAATTAAATGTAAATGAATTAAATAATTCAATCAAAATTCTGACATTGTCATATTGGACTAAAAACAAAAACAGAAATAAAGTTGTTAAAATGACCATACTACCCAAAACAGTCTACAAATTCAATGCAATTCCAATCAAAATACCAATGACAGTCATCACAGAAATAGAAAAAATAATCCTAAAATTTGTATGAAACCACAAAAGACCTTGAATAGCCAAGGAAATACAAAGGAAAAAGAACAAAGGTAAAGGCATCACATTACCTAACTTCAAAATATATTACAAAGTTATAGAAATAAAAACAGCACAGTATTGATATAAAAACATACGTATATAGACCATTGGAACACAATAGAGAACCCACAAGCACAGCTATGATTTACATCCAACTGATTTTCAACAATGTTGCCAAGAACCTAAATTGAGGAAAGGACACCCTCTTCAAAAAATGGTGCTGGGAAAACTGGATATTTACATGCAGAAAAATGAAACTAGACTCCTATCTCTCAAAATATACAAAAATCTATCCATGATGGATTAAAGATTTAAGGTTAAGACCTGAAATTTTAAAACTACTAAAAGAAAACAGGGAAAACACCCTAAGACATTGTTCTACACAAAGATTTTATGGCTAGACTTCAAAAACACAGGCAACAGAAACAAAAAATAGACAAATTCGACTATATTAAAACATTTCAGCATAGCCAAAAAAAAAAAAAAAATCAGTAGTTTGAAGATATAACCGATAGGAGGGGATAAAATATTTGTGAACTATCCATCCAACAAAAAACAAATATCCAGAATATGCAAGAAATTCAAACAACTCAATAGAAAAAAATTAATAATCCCACTGAAAAGTGAGCAAATAATCTAAGCAGACATTTTTCAAAAGAAGAGATACAAATGCCTAAAAGATATATTTTAAAATGCTCAACATTTAAGCTTATCATCAGGGAAATGAAAATGCTCCATATTTGATATGCTAATAATTGGGGAAATGAAAATCAAGACCAAAATGAGATAACATTTCTCCTCAATTAGGATGGCTATTATCAATAAGACAAGAAATAACAAATGCTGATGAGAATGTGGAGAACAGGAAGCTCTTACACACTTTTGTTGGGAATGTAAATTAGTACAGCCATTATGGGAAAACGGTTTGCAGATTTCTTTAAAAACTATAAATTGAGCTAACGTTTGATGTACAATCCCACTCTTGAGTATTTATTTAAAGAAAAGAAAATTGAGATTTGAAGGAATATCTGCACCCTATGTTTATTGCAGTAATATTCACAATAGCCAAGGTATAGAATTAACCTAAGTGTCCACCAGTGAACAAATGGATAAAGAAAATGTGGTATATATACACAATGAAATTCTATTCAACCATAAGGAAGAATGAAATCATGTCAATACAGCAACATGGAGGGGACTGGAAGTCATTATGTTACATGAAATAAGACAGGCACAAAAAGAAAAATATTGCATGTTCTTACTCATATGTGGGAGCTAAATAGTTTTTCTAATGGAAGTTGAAAATAGAATGATAGTTACCAGAATGTGTGAAGGGTGAGAGGCAGAATAAAGAAAGGTTGGTGAATGGGCACAAACATACAATTAGAAGGAATAAGTTCTAATATTGGATAGCACGGTAGGGTGACTATAGTTAACAATAATGTGTATTTCACAATAGCTAGACGGGATTTGAAATGCTCCTAGCACACACACAAAAATAAATGTAAGGTGATGGATACCCTACATAACCTGCTTTGATAATTATGCATGTATCAAAATATCACATACACCCCACAAACATGCATAATTATTATGTATCAATTGATCAATCAATACATTCCTTAAAAAAATCCAACTGTATACAAGAGACACAATTCAGAATCAAAAATACAAACAAATGAAAAGCACAATAATGAGAAAAATAAATTATTAAAAAAACAAATACAGTAGCTAGCAGATGGGGGGAGCAAAATAAACTGTAAGCCAAAAACTTTTAGACATAAAGGAGGGCCTTTTATGGTAATAAGAGTTAATTCATTAATAATATTAACATTATTAACATAAATGCATTTATTAACAAAATTTAACAATAATAGTTGGGGACGTTAAAACCTCAATTTCAAGAATGGATAGAGCAATGAGGCATAAGATAAACAATGAAATGGAAAAAAATGAACAACACTATAAACAAACCAGACTGAATAGAAGTCTACACAACTCTCCACATCAAAGCAGCAGAACACGCATTCTTTTTAAGCATACAGAGAACATTATCCAGTTTAGACTACACGCTAGACCAAAAATAGAAGCCTCAATAAATTTAAAAGAATTAAATTTATAGTATATTTTCTGATCACAGTGAAATGAAATGGATTAAATTAGAAATCAGTAGCAGTGAGATATCTGGGAAATTGACAAATATATAGAAGGTAAACACCACACTCCTAAATAAGCAATGAGTTAAAGAAAATTTTGCAAATGTAATTAGAAAATACTTTGAGATAAAGAAAAACATATTTACAACATACCAAAAGTATATAAAATGCTGCTAAAATAGTGTTCACCAGGAAACTTATAGCTGTAAACACTTCCATTAAAAAAAAACAAAAGGCTGTAGGGGGGTGTGGGGCCAGAAGAGGGATAACATTAGGAGAAATACCTAATGTAGACGATGGATTGATGGGTGCAGCAAACCACCATGGCACATGTATACCTATGTAACAAACTTGTATGTTGTGCACGTGTATCCCAGAACTTAAAGTAAAATAAAAACCAGATGACCATAATTCCCAAATTGAATTGTGGTTTTAATGTAATGCCTATTAAAGTCTAACAGCCTTCTTTGCAGAAATTGACAAACTGATCCTATCATTTGTATGAGAATGCAAGGAATCCAGAATATCCAAAACAATTTTGGAAAATAACAAAGTTCAAAGACTCATACTTCCTAATTTCAGAGTTTACTACAAAGCTATAGTAATCCGACCTTGTGGCGACTAGCAAAAAGATAGACATATAGATCAGTGAAATAGAATTGAGAATCCAGAAATAGACTGCTACATGTACAATTAATTTTCCACAATGGTGGAATGAATAGTATCTCCAACCAATGGTACTGAGAAAACTGTAAATCCACAGAAAACAATGGACATGTATCCTTAACTCACAATATATACAGAAATTAATTTCAAATGAATAGAAGGACTTAAGACCTAAAACTATTAGAAGAAAGCATTCATTTCCTTGGGTTAGGTGATAGTCTTAATAAGACACCAAAAGCACGGCAAATGAAAGAAAAAATAGATAAATTGGACTGGACTGCATAAAAATTAAAAACACTTGTTCTGCAAATGATATTATCAATAATGTGAAAAGACAACCCACAGAACTAGAGAAAATATTTATAAGTTATATTTCTGATGAGGGACTTGTGTTCATATATGTAAAAGATTCTTACAACTCAAGGATTATTAAAAAAAACCAGATTATCCGACTTTAAAATGGACAAATGATTTGCATAGACATTTCTACAAAACGTATAAGCCAATGGCCAAAAAGCATATAAAACAATTCTAAAATTATTGGTAATTAGGGAAATGCAAATCAAAACTTCAATGAGATACCACTTTACAACCATTGATATGGCTACTTAAAAAGGCAGGCAAAAACAAGTGTTTGTAAGGATATGGAAAAATTTGAATCCTCATCTATTGCTGTTGGATGTATTTGGCAATTTTTCAAAATGTTAAACATATAGATACCATATGACCCAGGTATTTTACTCATAAGTATATACCTGAGAAAAATAAAAATATACACACAAATATGCTTACAAAAATGTTCATAGAATTTACTAAACGTGGAAATAACCCGTATGTCCATCAGTTCATGAATATGTAACCAAAATGTGGTATTTCATCCCAGTGAATATTGTTCAGCAATACAAATAAATCAAGTACAGCTACATGCTACAACTGGATGAACCTTGAAAACATTCTGCTAATTGAATTAAACCAGTCATGAACCACTACACGTTGTATAATTTCATAGGCAAATTTATAAAGGCAGAAGGTAGACTGGTGGTTGCCTCGGACTGGGGTGGAAGGGGCACATATGTAGTTACTGCTAGTGGGTAGAGGTTTTCTTTAGAGGGGATAAAAATGTTCCATAATTAGATTGTGGTGACAGTTGCACAACTCTGTCAATATGTTAAAAGTCATTGAATCATCACTGTAAACTGGTGAATTGTATAGTATGTACATCGTATCTCAATTAAGAGCAAGAAAAGAGTCACAATCTCTTCTAGCCTAATCATGAAAGTTACCTTATTTTAAATTTGCCATATTCTATTGGTGAGAAGCTGGTTAGCAGGTCAACCTGCATTAAAGGACAGGAGATGACACAAGAGTGTAAATTCCAGATGGCAGGGATCACTGTGACCATCTTAGAAATCTGCCTACTACAAAAAGTTTTCCTTTTGATGTCAGAGAAAAACTTAATATGATCTTTTAATTTAATATGGTCACTACTGCCATTTGACATTTTACTGGTGGTGTTACCAACAATTAAATATGACACTCCCCAAAACTGGTATAAGGATAGATCAGAAAGAACAAACCTCTCATTATTTGTAAATGAAATGAATGTGCAGATAGAAAATGCACGAGTACCTGCAGATAAAAAAGTATAATAAAAAAGCAAAATAAAATTGCTACAAACAAAATTAGTATGAAGAAATTTATTATAGTCCTACATAAGAGTTAGTTTGAAGATGAAATTTTAGTATATTGTATAAAGAAATGACAAAATATATAAAGTATTACTAATAAATCTATACAGAGAAAGAAATATGAAAACTTGTAAGAAAAAATTCGCCCAGGCATGGTGGCTTACATCTGTAATCCCAGCACTTTGGGAGGCTGAGGCATGCAAATCACCTGAGGTCAAGAGTTCGAGGCCAGCCCGGCCAACACGGTGAAACCCCATCTCTACTAAAAGTACAAAAAAGAGCAGGGCATGGTGGCAGGTGCCTGTAATTCCAGCTACTTGGGAGGCTGAGGCAAGAGAATCACTTGAACCCTGGAGGTGGAGGCTGAAGTGAACCAAAATGGTGCCACTGCATTCCAGCCTGGGTGACAGAGCAAGACTCCATCTCAAAAAAAAAAAAAAAAAAAAAAAAAGATAGCATGGTATTGGTGGAAAAGTAGACAAATAAATGAATGGAACAGAACAGAAAGCCGAGAAAATGACCTACTTTCTGATAGAGTTGGTATTTAAGATCAGTAGGAAAGGATACACTTTTTAAAAAATGTTTCTAAAACAACTGGGTAGCCTCGTCAAAGGAAGAAAGGAAGGAAAGAAGGGAGGAACGGAAGAAGAAAGTGAAGCACTATCTCACATCATATATAAAAGAAATTTCCAGGTACATTAAAGCAGTTAATATAAACATTAAAATTATAAAGATCTTAAATGATAATACAGGAGAAAGTCTCCATTATCCTAAGATAGGAAAGAATACCTTCTGCTCATCAAAAGATACCACAAAGAAAGTGAACAACAACAAAAAAATAGACAAAGTAGAAGACTCTGTAATGTATACAACTGGCAAAGGGCATGTATACAGAATAGGGGAAAATACAGAAAATACGAAGTGAAATAAAAGCTGTGAATGGGCACTTCACAAAAGCAGAAATCCAAATGATTAATAAACATTTGGAAAAAGTGTTTAATCTCATTAGTGATCAAAGAAATGCAAATAAACCACAATAAAGTACTATTAAACCACAGTGAGATACCACCAAACTGCCAAAAACTAAAACATCTTAGGGTTCCATGGAGTCCGTGAGAGAAGCCTGGCTCAAAATAATACATATAATATGATTCCAATCATATGGTTTGCAAAATGCAAGCCAAATACATATATAATTTTCTACATAAAAACGTATACACATAATTTTGTAAGGGATACATAAACAGATGGAATAAGATTTTAAAAGAGAAGCAGGAAACAGCTATGACTAAATCCAGGAAAATGAGATTGTGTTCACAGAGGAATACAATGAAAGAGAGGTGCAAACAAAAGAAATAAAAATAAGTATTAGTTTTATAATTAAGTGTTAAACTAGGAATATGCTTTATTTTTCTGTACTGTATTATTGATGCCACCAAAGAAAATACATTAAATCCTTAGAGACACAAAGTTTACCTCTTGTTGGGGATAAAGGAGAGCACAGCATGGAGGAAGGTCCAGTGGCTACAATGATATCTACAGTTTATTCTTTTTAAGCTGGTGTCAGTTACACATTTGTTCATTTTTAACATTATGTTACATCTTTTGCATATGTCAGGTATATACTTTTTATGTGGAAATTATTTTATAATTAAAGATCCTAACCCAGAAAATTCAACTGTACAGCATAGTCCCTCGTATTCAAGAGCCACTAAAAAATGTTCAGTTGTTATTTGAAATTGCAAGTTAAAAATGAATTGACTTTCTAAAGCAGGGGTGAGCAAACTACAGCCTGCAGGCCAAATCTGGCCCACTACCTGCTAAGAATGGCTGAGAGCTAAGAATGGGTTTTACATTGAAAATCATTGGGGGGAAAAATCAAAAGAACAATATGTTATGACAATGAAAATTACATGAAGTTCAAACGTCGGCGTCTATAAATGAAGGTTTTTTTGCAACAGAGTCACAGATACATTGTTGTCTGCTTTCTCCACATCGGCAGAATTGAATAGCTGCGAGAGAGATAGTATAGTCCATAAAGCCAAAAATATTTCCTACCTGGGCCTTTGCAGACAAAGTTGGCCTACTCTGTTCTAAAATACTGTATGGTTGCCCCTTGCATTCAGAAGCCAGAGGGGTGAGTGGCTCCCCATCGGTTCAGCTGCCTGAGGAAGATGCTCTCCTGAGCTGGGGTGGTTTGCATGGAGATGAGCATCATCACCTACAACAGGGGCTGCTTTTGCAAATTACCTACAGCCTCCATCTCTTTGTTGCACCTGCCACCAGGAGCCCTCACAAGGGCTGACAGGGAAGCTGGGAGCCCTCTCCATGAGCACAGTCAGTTTTGATTTCTGCAGGGGATGCTGCTAGATGGAGATTTGGGCTGAGTTGAGAACTGAGGAAAAGGCAAGGCTTCTAGGTTTGAATTGTAACTTTGTGGCTTGTCAGTCACGAAATTACAGGAACTTTGCATTATTTTTATGGTTTTTGGTTTCTTTTTCCATAAAGGGACTAAGACTCACTTTAAAGAATTTTTATGAGAATTAGGGATACGACATGCAAAATCTCTGCAAATAGTAGGCATTCAATTAAAAGAAGCTATTACTATTCACAATTACCAATTCAGAAGGTATCAGGGCAAAAGAGAAAAATTCAAACTAGCCTCTGCGGTATTACTAGATTTCAACTCTAAGTCCTTAAAGATCTCAGGTGCCAGGAAATGACACAAGAGTGTAATTAATTAATTCAGGAAGACAGGGCTGGGAAGTCCCCAGACAGCTCTTTTATCATCCTAAGTGATTTACCAGCCCCTTATCTAGATTCTGGGCTGAATTCAGTTTTATAGGGCCCCTCCCAAGGCACTTAGGCACCTCTTACTCAAATATCTCAACTCACTTTACAATTTCAGGTGATCCTCATTGTAACTAGGGCACTAAGGTTAAGAGCCAAGGTCTCAGCAAGTTACCAAGAAAATAAAAGTCTTAGAAAATACATCACTGTGAAGAGAATTCCTCAGACAGAGGTTGACCTACTAGGGCCATTCAGGAAGAGCCGTTGCAACCTTAACTGTAAAAGAAGATGAGAGTCCATGGCATTATCTGTTTATTCATATTAAAATACTTGATAATTAGGACAAAACATGGATATTTAAGAGTGAGAATGACTAATTAAGATGACACTGAATTCAGCCTGCTTTCAATTTAACTAGGTATAAAATTAGATTATTAATGTATTGAAACATGACATAGCAAATTATCCCAGTTGCCAATTCTTGGAGTCTTACATTAGCTGGCTTATTTGAAAGGATTAGAAGTAAGTGAGAAAATTATTTCAACATTATGTCAAACAAAGCCGGACATCATGGAGAGAAAAATGAAAGGTCCTTATTTCTGGGGAGGTGATGGTGGATTAGGAGATGAAGTTGTAGACGTGCAAGTGGGGAAGAGCCCCACCCACACACAAGGTGAAGAGCCTCCCAGAGAACTAAAGTTGGAGGCTTGGGCCACTGCCAACGGAGTTCTCCTTGCTGGATGTCTAGGAAGGGAGTCCACACATAAAGTCTGTGGAGATGCCTCTACATCTGTTCTTCCTAGGAGACGCCTAGAATAAAAACACAGGCTCCCTTTGAACTTCTTACTCTTCATGGATGAAGGAAGAGCCGATGGCCTTTTCAGATACCTCAAAAGTCTCAGAAATAATAGTGGTGAGAATAAGAGCCACAACACCCACAGTGTCCAGGGGATGTCTCTGTGCTGGGACTTGGGCTAGGTATTTCACAAGCAGTATCTCATCTAATCCACAAAACAACCTTATGGGAGCCTAAAAATGCTCCTGTTTACACCTGAGGAAACTGAGGCTTGGTGAGGGGGAGTAAATTCCCCAAGGTTCCACACCAAGCAAGTGACAGTCAGTTCTAAACCCTGTCTGCAAAGCCCATGGTGTTTGTCTTTACACTATCCTTGCCCTCAGACCTTCCTCAAGCACCTGCCTGATACATGCTCACCATCACCCTCATGGCAACAGTTCCATTCCATAAATGCATCTCACTGCAATATAAGAATATCTGCAAGTCCTGGTTTGTTTTAGTTTTGTCTGGTTTTTTGTTTTCTTTCTTTTTGTGATCTGCATCCATAACTGTCTGTGACACTGGCTATTTATTTCTCAGTTCGTGAAGAGCATAGATTGTATTTACAGAACTTTCCCTATATACCATTTAGCACAGTGTCACACATTAAGAGATAAATAAAACATATTTTTCTGGTCGGAAGGATGTGCCTTTGCTCTATTCGATACTCAATTCTACTTCTCAGGAGAAGGATAGAGAGTCCACCCAGTGTCCAAGGGACAGGGAGCGCCTGCCCCTCAGATGATGTTACTCTGAGCAAGTCGAAGAATTTGGCTGTGCAACGGAAGAATAGGTGGCTTTCAACTTGTTGGGAAACTGTACCCGAAGGACTCATCCCGTGTACCATAGCAGCCTAGACCTAGGATTGAGTTCCGGCTTGACCACTTACTGCATTCTGAACTTCGATGGAGTTACCTAATCCACCCAAGCCTCAGCATTCTCCTTGGTTAAATACAGGTCCGCTGGTGGTTGACCGCTTGTTCTCCAGGCTGGGTCAAGATCAGCTGGTCCACTCTTGCTGAGCAGGCTCACTTTATCTCCTCCTGGCACTGTGGAAGCCCCTTTGGTCCTGGACTACATTCTTCGTCACGTCTGAGGTTTAGACTAAACACCTGCAATGGAGACGCGGTGGGGATATCTCTCAGCCAGACTCAGCATCTCCCTGGCAGGCCCCAAGCCTCTGAAATCAGCTACCTCAGCTCTTCCTGAAGAACAGTCAGTGGCCCACAGAGGCTGACTCACGTCTTCTCTGCCTGAATGTGCCACATTTCCACTTTTGCTACTGACGCCCATGGTGCTTGTGAGATGGCCCTGAGGAGTGGCTCCTCCTTGATGCACTTAAGGAAGGGGCATTTACTTCCTCATCTTTAACTCTCCCATCAACCTGTCTAACTCCACCCTTCCAGGATTTTCCCTCAAGTAGGAATACAAATCCTGAAACCCATGCTTCTCAGATGACTGCCTCTTCTGCCTCACATGTACTGCCTCAAAACTGGAAAGGCTTCCTTTTCTCTCCCTTCTTAATGGAGATAATCTTCCCTGTGGCGCGTCCTCCTCGGCAAGAGGTGGCTCTTGCCTTAAGGTTCTCAAGGATCCAAAGGGCAGGATGGCTGTAGGGGAACAGGACTTGTGACTGGGAACATGGGGGAAAAAAAAATTAGTATACATTGAACATGTTCACAATATTATTCTCATCATGTACTTTTTCATCTAACAATCATAATAATCCAATAAGGTAAGCATTATTCTTCTTTCACACAAAAATACTGAGGCCCAGGGAGACTGTCTCTTCTCTAGGTCACATAGCATTTGACCTCTGTTTTGTCTAAGTACAAAAACCTTGCTTTTAGCACTCCGCAATCCCACCTCACACCACTGAAGATATCAAGCAAAGGCCAAACACTCCCTTATCTTGTCTTTTATTCAGGTGGTTAAACTAGTTGTTAGAAACTTGGACTCAGTGACCTCTGAGGTCTTTCTAAGGCTAAAATTCAATGTTTCTGTATTTCTGATTCTCTGTTATGTGAGTTTACAGATTCCTGTGACTCTTTTCCCTTTTCCATCTTCTCTTCAAAGAATGTCTGAAAAGCCCAACAGAAGTGAATTAGGTCCCCTTTAAAACTCTCTGAAGGACCCCGCAATCGCATCAGAGCAGCCACATAACAGTCCTGAGGGGAGGTTTTCTCCATAATTCACTCTGTGCACTGGAGCTGGATAAGAGATACATAATTTATACAGGCAATTACACATCAATTGGTTATTAAAAGTGCCCTCATTGAGATGTACTGTATTGAGGACACAGAGATAAATCTGGTTCCCCAGGTAACCGGATCTAGCTCGCAGAGGGAAGACAAATTTTCTGATTTTGGATTGGCGTAACTTCCCTGACCCCGCTGGTCTCTGCCTGCAGTGTGGTGCTCTGCCTATGCGTGGGTGGGCAAAGGCAAGAGCAGCGGTGAGAAAGCCGCAGTATCAGTGCTACTCTGGCACTTTTCCTGGGTCTCTTTTCTCCTAGGAAAAATAATTATTTTTCTAATTAATTAAACATTCACTCATTCATTCATTCATTAATCTGTCTATTTAAGTAATAAATAGTGACACTAACTACCGAGCTGGATGCTGGGGAGACATAAGGATGAAAACGGTGCTATTCTTCCCTTCGAAGAACTGACGGTTTATCGAGGAAAGACACAAGCAAACAAATAATTGCGAACATTTTGAAGAGTACAGAAGTGGAGTCAAATAGAGATGCAACCGGGGTGGAGGAAGCCATGTGCTCTCTCCAGGGCAGCTGGAAGAGGCTTCACATAGGAGACTAGAGGTGAGCAAAGCCCACGGTGATAAACGAAAGATCGCCACACAGATAGTGGAGAGGCAATCTCAAAAGAGGAACAAGGAGGTGCAAACAAGAAAGTTTTACATCTGATTAAGGGTATAATGTGTATCTGGAGGAAATAACTACAGGCATACCTCGGAGATATTGCAGGTTCAGTTCCAGACCACAGCAATAAAGCAAATGTCACAATAAAGCGAGTCACACAAATTGTTTGATTTCCTAGTGCGTTTAATGGTTACGTTTACACTATATCATAGCATATTAACTGTGCAACAGAATTATGTCTTAAAAACTACGTATATATGTGTGTGTGTATATATATGTATACCTTAATTTAGTAATACTTCATTGGCTTAAAATGCTAACAATCATCTGAGCCTTCAGTGAGTAGAAATCTTTTTGCTGGTGGAGGGTGTTGCCTCAATGTTGATGGTTGTTTACTGGTCAGGGTGGTGTTTGCTGAAGGTTAGGGTGGCTGTGACAATTTCTTAAGACAATGAAGCTTGCCACATTGACTGATTCTCTCCTTCATGAAATATTTCTCTGTAGCATGTGATGGTGTTTGGTAGCATTTTACCCATAATAGAACTCTGTTAAAATTGGAGTCAATCCTTTCAAACCCTGCCACTGCTTTATCAACTAAGTTTGTACAATATTCTAAATCCTTTGTTGTCATTTCAACAATGTTCACAGATAGCAGCTTCACCAGGAATAGATTCCATCTCAAGAAATCACTCTCTTTGATCATCCATAAGAAGCAAGTCCTCATCCACCAACATTTTATTATGAGATTGCAGCAATTCAGTCACATCTTCATGTCCCACTTATTCTAAGTCTCTTGCTGTTTACAACACATGTGCAGTTACTTCTTCCACTAACATCTTCAACCCTCAAAATCATCCATGAGAGTTGGAGTCATTTTCTTCCAAACTCTTGTTAATGTTTATATTTTGACTTCCTCCCATTACTCATGAATGTTCTGAATAGCATCTAGAATGGTGAATCTTTTCTAGAAGGTTTTCAGTTTACTTTTCCCAGATCCATCAGATGAATCACTATCTATGGCAGCTGTAGCTTTACAAAAAGCATCTTTTAAATATAAAGACTTGAAAGTCAAAATTACTCTTTGACCCATGGGCTACAGAATGGATATGTTAACAGACATGGAAACAATATTAATCTCCTCGTACATCTCCATTTGAGCTCTTCAGAGACCAGGTGCATTGTCAATGAGCAGTAATAGTTTGAAAGGAATCTTTTTGTCTGAGAAGTAGATCTCAACAGTGAGCTAAAAATACTCAGTAGACCAGGCTGTAAACATATGTGCTTTCATCCAGACTTTGTTGTTCCATTTATAGAGCGCAGGAAGACTAGATTTACCATAATTCTTAAGAGCTCTAGACTTTTTTGAATGACGAAGGACCATTGGCTTTAACTTAAAGTCACCAGCTACATTAGCCCTTAACAAAAGAGTTGGCTTGTCTTTTGAAGCTTTGAATACAGGCATTGTATTATGACTCTGTAACTATGAAAGTCCTGGATGGCATCTGTATTAGTCCGTTCTGCTACAAAGAAATATCTGCGACTGGGTAATTTATAAAGAAAAGAGGTTCATTTGGCTCATAGTTCTGCAGGCTGTACAGGAAGCATAGTGGCTTCTGCTTCTGTGGAGGTCCCAGGAAACTTACAATCATGATGGATGGTCAAGGGGGAGCAGACACATCTTACGAGGTTGGAGAAGAGGGAGACGGGGAGGTGCCACACACTTTTAAATGACCCAATCTCATGATAACTCACTTGCTCACTATCACAAGAACAACACTGAGGGGATGATGCCAAACCATTGGTGAGATCCTGCCCCCATGAGCCAATCATCTCACACCAGACCCCACCTCCAACACTGGGGATTACAATTCGACATGAGATCTGGGGGAGGGGGACACAGATCCAAACCATATCAGCATTGTCTTCCAATGAAAAGCTGTTTAATCTACATTGAAAATCTGTTGTTTAGTACAGCCACCTTCATCAGTTAGCTTAGCCAAATCCTCTAGACAACTTGCCACAGCTTCTATGTCGACACAAAACTACTACATCTTGTAATTTTACGTACGAAGGTAGCTTCTGTTATTAAACCTCGTAACCAACTTCTGCTCTCTCCAAACGTTTTCTGCAGCTTCCTCACCTCTGTCTATCTTCAGAGAGTTGAAGAGAGTTAGGGCCTTACTTCATATTAGGCTTTGGTTTGAGGAAATGTGGTGGCTGGTTTGATCTTCCATCCAGACCACTCAAACTTTCTCCATATCAGCAATAAGGCTGTTTTGCTTTCTTATCATTTGTGTGTTCACTGAAGTAGCACTTTTAATTTCCTCCATGAACTTTTTCTTCGTATTTACAACTGGGATGTTTCGAGCAAGAAGCCTAGACTTTGGCCTATCTCAGCTTTCAAAATGCCTTCCTCATCACATTTAATCATTTCTGGGGTTTGCTTCAAAGTGAGAGATGTGTGACTCTTCCCTTAAACACTTAGAAGGCATTGTAAAGTTATTAATTGGCATAATCTTAATATTGTTATGTCTCAGGGAATAGGGAAACCTAAGGAGAGGGAGAGAGATGGGGAAAAGGTCAGTCAGTGGAGCAGTCAGAACATACACCACATTTATCAACTAAGTTCGCTGTCTAATATGGGACTGATTTGTGGTGCCCCAAAACAATTACAGCAGTAGTGTCAAAGATCACTGATCACAGATCACTATAACAGATACGAAAATAATTAACAATTGTAAATATTGCAAAAATTACTAAAATGTGGCCCAGAGGCATGAAGTGAGTACATGCTTTTGGAAAAATGGTGCCAACAGACTTGCTAGACCCAAAGGTTGCCACAACCCTTCAGTTTATAAAAAAGCACAATGTATATGAAGCACAATAGAGTGAATAATAAAATAAGGTCTATCTGTACAGAGGACATGCTGGTGCTTTTATACCTCTTGGCAGCAGTAGATGTAGAAAAATTGAGTTATTCTATTGCTAATGAACTGGATTGGCTGCACCAATATCTTCTGAGAAGGTTTTGTTACTGTTATTGCTTTGTTTTGTTTGTAAATACAGAAATTTTGATTTAGCAGGTCTAGGGCTGGACCTATGAATCTGTGTTTCAAAAATCTCTCCGAATGATTCTTTTGAAAATGAGACTAAGATAACAGCTGAGAAAAATTGTGTTCATGTCTAGGCTGTTAGCTTCCTGAGTCCTCTTTCGTATACCTGGGCTAGAACCTTGAGGCCTTGTTTAGTCATCAACTCCCAAGCAATTTGCTTAATGTCATCTATCAGTTGTATCCCCAGAAGAGCCTATGTTTTCCACTAGTGTTTGAGATTTGGGAAGATGCCCAGATAGACTGACAGTCCTTTGGCACCAGCTCTCAGGGAGCTTCCTTAAAAATATGGCAGCAGTGAATCTAGAGACCAGGCATGCCAGAGGTGCAGAACAGCAGGATGCTCTGCCTTCCCCATGTAAACTGACCCAGAATTCCCAGGATGGGGCCCAGACAGAAGGCTGATGGATTCTCTGCTTTGGGATTTAGGGGAACTTCTCTTCACTAAGCACAGCATGTGATGTTTAATAAAATGTTAGAAATTCCTTATTAAACAACCTGTGAACAAAATATATTGGCCACATCCACGCAAAGCACAGATTATAAGTCACTATGGGAAATACAGGTAGCTTTTATAATCTAATTGAAGAAGGCAGTGCCCTACACACATGTGAATAATAGCTGTAGTAAGTCAATAATCAAATGATATTTTTCACTTGCCTCTGATAAGATAGGTTTATGACCTGGAAAGTAATATTTAGTGGTGATATAGTTTCTTTGAGTACTCAGAAGTAAGAAACTGTTAAGAACTCACAAAAGAAACAATACTTACCCCCTAGGAGCTGTTGCTGTGAAAAACGCATCACTTTATAGCTTGTTTCCCCCTTGGTTTTATTGCCTATCAAAGTTAGAAGAGAAAAATTAGCATTTGTAGAATGCTTATTTGTGAGAATCAACAAGCTCGGCACTTGTTGCATGTATTACTTTGTTTCAGTCTCTCAAAGACACAATGAAGTTGGTACTTTTATCATTCATTAGAGATTGGGAGATACATGCATTTTGCCTGGGGTCATTAACCAGGTGGTCAGGGAAAGAGCTGGAATGACCCAGCTGGTGTGCCTTCCATGACATTCTTCTCTCTCTACTAGTGGCTTCCTTGGATATTGTCATCCAGTACAGTTAAATCAGGTAGGTAGGGGGTTTGGAGAACCCCTGAAATACTCTGTATTCATTCTGTGACAAGAAGAGAATGTAGATGAGATGGGAACTCTAGGCTGGGCACCGTGGCTCACATCTGTAATTCCAGCACTTTGGGAGGCCGAGGCGGGCGGATCACCTGAGGTCAGGAGTTTGAGACCACTGTGACCAATATGGAGAAACCCCGTCTGTACTAAACATACAAAATTAGCTGGGCGTGGTGGCACATGCCTGTAATTCCATCTACTCGGTAGGCTGAGGTAGGAGAATTGCTTGAACCCAGGAGGCGGAGGTTACAGTGAGCCCAGATCACATCATTGCACTCCAGCCTGGGCAACAAGAGCGAAATTCCATCTCAAAAAAACAAAAAAAGAAAAAAAAAAAAGAAAAAAAAAGGAACTCTATAACAAATTACTGGCTTGAATTCAAACTTTCTATAAATACTCATTTTGTTTGTTGTTTTTCACAATAAATATTGTACTTCCTACACTGTTTTGGAGGCTTGGGTTATAATAGTGAACAAAATGTTTGAAAACCCCATATCTTCATGGAATTTCTATTCTAGAAAGAGAGACTAACACAATCCAACACCATAAATAAGTAAATAATATGATATATTAGAAGATCAAAGTGTTATGGAAAAAGAAATAGTGCTGGCATCATAGCCAATCACAGCTCTGATCAGCTTCAGATAACCAGAACTGCCACTTTGAAGCAATTCAATTCCAAGAGAAGGAAAAAGACATATATTTTAGTTCACCTGTTGCACTTTTCCTCAAATATATACATATTTTTCATGTTTGAAATAGTAAAAAGACTTCATGGGCCCTCTAAGGACCTTTATGAATGTGTAGGTTGACATTCCTTTATCTGTTGGTCTCCCTTCTTCTCTACCCTAATTAATCATCAAAACTTAGGCGCAAGAGAATCATAAATGAAACATGAAGAACCAAGAAAAAGTAAAAAACCAAGAAGATGTGAAAAGTCAAGAGTGAGTGGGGCTAGGCGGTGCGCAGTGGCTCTGGTCTGTAATCCCAGCACTTTGGGAGGCCGTGGTGGGCCTAGCACCTGAAGTTAGGAGTTTTTGAGAACAGCCTAAGCAACATGATGAAACCTCGTCTCTACTAAAAATACCAAAAAGTAGCTGGGTGTGGTGGCATGCACCTGTAGTCTCAGCTACTCAGGAGGCTGAGGCAGGAGAATCTCTTGAACCTGGGAGGCGGAGGTTTCAGTGAGACGAGATTGTGCCACTGTACTCCAGCCTGGGCGACAGAGCAAGACTCTGTCTCAAAAAAAAAAAAAAGAAAAGTGGAGAGTGGGACTCAAATGCATGAGTGAGGCAAGCTCCCTCCTTCACTAAAACTCTGTCCTCTACTTCCTTGACCAAGACTCAAAAATGAGTAAAATCTTATCCCGTGTGCGGAAGATGAAAGGAGGTGACTGTTCCAAGATGCAGCACCTGTACAGTGCACTCCTCCAAGCAATCCAGTTTACTCTCAAGGATGTTTATTTTCCAGAAACAGTTGCCCCAGGAACCTCTGAAATTATAAAATCCTCGTCCTTGAAATCAAGTTAGTTCTAGTCACTGAGCTACTGAATCGGGGGCAGGCCTGACATTCTCACCAGCCCCCTTCGGTGAGTTGTGTGTGGGAAGTCTTTGGGCAGCAACAATCTTATTAGCAGAGATAGACTCAGAGAGGATCCAAAAGGGAAAGTGAATGTGACGAGCTTTCTGGGCATGAGGCCTTTTCCTAGGGTCCTGAACAGAAATTGAGCTGCATTTTCTTTCCTGGGTCAGAGAAGAGTTTGCTCCTCTCTTTAACTCACCCCCACCTCTTCCAGAAGCTGGTCTTATCTCTAGAGTACTTCTTTAAGGATATATAAGGAATATAGAATGAGGCCTCAAAAACCTACATGCCATATGAAAGGAGATAAATAAGCTGATTTTTTTTTTTCTGAAAGTCTCCATGGTTGCAAAGGGACCCGATTAACAAGAGAAGGTAAATCAGATAATTCAGTTTTCGCTTCCATTTCCCTGTGGCCATCCTCCCAGGACTGTTTGTCGCTAGGCGATTTTGAAGAGCAGGCTCCTCTCGGACTCTGATCCCTTTCATCCATTCTGGTGCAGGGCTAGGCATGCAAACCGTGACAGGGGAGATGACAGACACGCATCACTGGTGCCGCTAATGCAGGAGGTGCAAGGCAACTGCAGGGCCAGGTGATGTGATTCACGGTGACCTCGGTATCTGAGACTCCTGTCTCTCCTTCTCTCAATGCTTTTTCATTTCTGTAGCATAAATGGGAATGAATACAGTCATACTTTAAAACAAGATTTTTTAAAAACTCCCCTCTTCTGGAATGACTAACCATTTCCTCTCCTGCACTCCATGGGTTCCAAGTTTTTCTCAAAGATCCTCTTCTTAATGGATTCATCTGCCCACCCTAGCTGTATCCTCCCAACCCTCTTCTTTTGACCTTCTGACATAATCGCCAGCGTCCAGATTTCCATGTCACTCTTTCCTGGTTTTCAATGAGTCCTAAATTGATAACCAGACTACAGAAACAATTGAAGATTGGGAGTGCAGTAATTCTTCTGGCATCACCATTAAAATCTAAAACAGACAATTTTCTACGTAGTCAGGGTGAGTATGATGAGTACTGAGTAGGTATGTGTCAGGGAAAGGGTAACTAATCATAAATAGTTTACTGGGTCTCACAAATGACCTCAGTTAGCACACATTCTTCAGACAAATTTCTATCTTTCCTGTTTTCACTGTCTATATCCAGCATTGATGATAAGATTTCCCTGATAACATGTTCGGCGAAGTCTTCAGTTCATCGTTGATACCTGCTGCACTGAAATGTATTAACAAATAGCATTTCATTCTGTCTTTGGAAATGTTTTTCCCTATCACGGTGCTCCCTGAATCCACCTTCCCAGAGAGCCAGCAACCCTCATAGCACCCACAAGGCTGGAGATTCGGCATCATTACTGCCCTCTGGACTTTCTCACCCACAATGCCCCTATTTGCTCCTTCTTATCTCTGCGCAGTGGGACTCCACTGATGTGGGAAAAGGAAAAGGAAAGAGACCCAAGGCATTCAAGGCAGGCTGATTCACCTACATGCTCTTCTCTCAAAGGTCACCCTCTAACTCCAAATATGCTTGGATAAATGAAAGCTATAGCAAGAGGTTTGGCTCTTTTGACCTTCATTCTTGAACACCTAGCAGAAAGGTGTCCATTAACTGGTACCCTTAAATCACTCTGAATGTGGCCTTCTGCTGGAGCCCCTACCACCAAGTGTAATTATTTCTTGTGTCTTTAAAGATTCTTGTGACCATCACTGTCTTCTCTTACTCTTTTGCCCTTGAGAGCTGAATTGGTTGGAAAAGAAGGAAACCCCACCTCTGGGGTGCAGTGGTTCTCTGTGACAGTGTGAAGTTACATCAGAGACCCTGAGCAAAAACTTAACAACCCCATAAGTTTCCCGAACAAGCACATGAAAAACATTGCTATTTAAGACTTTCTGTGACTCAGTAAAGCTAGTGATTTTGCCCTATATTTGCGTAGTTATCATTTACAGGTATTTTCCTCTAACTAATTTGGCTTGTTTCAGCCCATACAGATATAAATATTATCCACTTTACAGATAAGGGAAACTGAGACTTTGAGTGGTTAAGTGATGTGCTTAAGGTCCCATACTGCTAGATGAGACCAGCTACAGAATTTTCAGAGTGTCTTGTTAAAAACAAATGAATAAATAAATCCAAGAATTTCAAGATGTCAATAATAGAGCATTAAACCAACCTGTAGACCTTCTAAGCATGGGGCCCATGTGACTCTCACGACCCGGCTGCTAGACAGCCATGGAGCCAGGAATCACATACAAACCTTTGAAGTCCAAGTCCATCTTTCTCCTCACTCTCTGGCTGGATCAGGATTCTGTCCCTGGCTTTCCTCCAATCATGCTTAAGTGACCTGGATCCCAGCTTCCCTTCCTATAAATCAAAGGATTAGAGAAAACTCTCACTGCAGTTTTATGATCTTTTCCCCCTAGATTCTTGAGCTTTAGTGGACAACTATCTCTACGATGATTCTGAGAACGAAGGAAAAAAAAATAAGTAAATGTCTGTATTTTTAAATAGTCAATGTATCTTACATTAGTTTGAAATTCTGTATCTCATATCCAGCTCCTCCTCCTTCTTGGGTTTATTCTATTCTTTAAGTCTGATTATTTGAAAAGGGAAAATAAAAGAAAGACAGACAAACAGAGAGAAAGAGAGAGAGAGAAAAGAAGCCCTACAAGATGCTGGCTGTGCAGATGGCTCCAGACCTCCACTTCTACTCTATTATCAGCAGACTTCACTCCAGGGATGATACACTCTACAATTTGTATGGCAAAGACACGTTTTTGAAACCAAAGTGGTTATTATTGCAGAAGCTCCTGCCTCAAGCAGGCGTTTGCATGTTTTTCTCCCTGAAATCTGAACATATTCATCAAACTGTGTTGTGCTCCTGGACTCGCAATTAATCACGGCTCATTTCAAGCTTTGTTAATTAATACCAAGGCCAGGGACCCAGTGGAGGCCTCAAATTTAATCTGCAATGTTTTAAAATTATTATAATCTGCTAGAGGAAGAGCTGTTGGATTTTAAATAGCTTTTTAAAAAAATTTCAACACTGCATTGCCAAGAAATTAAAAGCAATTTATGATAATCTTGGTGAAGGAACCACCCTGAAATAGCATCTTTTTGTTATTGTTAGCTGACATCTGGCCAGCAGAGGGAGTAGAACTGAACTAGGGCACCATGTTGCCAGAGCTACAGACTTAATAATGTAAAGATGGAGAAAGAAAACCAAAGGGAGACCACGAGGCATGTTCTGGCAATTACCGAATCAGCATAGGAGAGGGGCGGATTCACAGTAGGATCTGGTATGGTGAAACTAGGGGAAAAATATTTTATGTTTCTTTTTCTCACCTTGAGCTACTAAATGGGAAGAATCTCTGAGTATGAACTCCACTTGCTGAGAGAGAGGGCATTGCTAAACTAAAATGATTTCAAAGGGGTGAGGAAATTGTTTGTCTGGAATTACACTCAGTGCAGTGGTTTATCTCATTAGACTAAGATTACTGTTGTGTTTCATGCTTTGTTTTTTGGGGCTGCACTTACCCCTAATCTGGAGGAAGGTACTCATCCATTTCTGATGAGTATTTTATTTCATGATCCAAACATTTGCAACAACACCATCCAGCCATGATTTATACATTGCTTCCTACTGGTGCTTCACATGTTAGCTCAGTTGTGGAACATTTTGATTTTGAAATGAACCTCAAGAGAATCAATGATCTCAGGTTATTAATAGAACACCACCAAAATATTCCAGAAAAATGTAAGAATTTGTGAGTAAATAAGTATTCGTGTGTAAAGACCTTGAAGGAATGACTTTCTACAATGCTTAGCATGGTATACACAGCTTTCTAAAAACTGTCTCTGGTGGAACCTGCCTATATCACCTGTCCCAGTTTCAGTCATTCCAAATTTCCTGATCCCAAACACCTTGATTTGTTCAGTCATCCCAAATACCTCACATGATGCTCCTGTAGCCTTGAATTCCATCAAGATTCTGTTCATACTTCAAGACCCACACAAAACTCACCTTTCCTCTGAAGACGTCTTCATTTCCTGGAAGAGTTCTTATTCAACAATTGCACACATTTCTGTACATATGCACTCCCACCCTTACCGTGCTGCTTTCCAAATAATGTGTATATATTTTTCATTACAGGTACAGATACTTATAATACATTATATTAGATAATAAACAGATAAACAGAAAGACATAAGGCTCTGCCTGCAGACTCTTAAGTTGCTGGAGTGGTACCATTGCCTTTTCCTTCTTTTATATTCTCAGCCCCTAGGACAGTGCCTGTAACGTAGTAGGTGCTTGATACTTTTACTTGAATGAATCACTTGCATGATTTACTAGAGGTCACTCTAGGTCTAGTCTTATTTTATAAAAAGGAACCTGAAGCCCTAGCAGGGCAAATTACTTGTGTAAAGTCACACAATTAATTATCAAACACATTTGGCATAATTCCAAACCACAGAGCGCTCATTTCCTTAGGTAGACAGCCTCAAACAAATTCCTGTTCTTTAGAGCTGCATAATCTTCAAGCAACCACATAATTACAAGCAAGGTAGGACATGGGAGTGGGGAATAAAGAATACTGAAGTCACCTATGAGCAATATGCAGAGCCACAAATAGAGCCCACAGCTAATCAGTTTGGGGGTGGAGTACAAATTAAGGGTGAGTATGAAACCAGTCCGATTATCCCTTAGAACTAATATGTATTTTTTTTAAGTAAACATAGAAATTGATTCTCCCTGGTCCTAAAAGTTGTAGCTTAAATTGTTTCATTTGTGTTCCTTCCTGGGGAAACCAACATTCAGCCAAGGGAGTGAAACTCACTAGATCACCACATCCACACGATGAGACACCACACCCTTCATCCATCATGATGACTTCCTTACTCCCCTCTAATTCGTGTTTTTCCATGTCCCTGCTATATAAACCTCCCAATTTTATTGGTCAGAGGGATGAATTTGAGACTTTATCTCCATTTTCCTCAGCTGCAGCACCCTATTAAAGCCTTCTCCTTGGTAATACTTGTTGTCTCAGAGATTGGCATTCTGTGCAGCAGGCAGCAGAACCTATACTGAACCCTTGGTGTTTGGTAATAAGTCTAGCTGGAGAGCTCTCACATAGGTTGAAAGCTCCAGGTCAGGGTTAATGGGTCCTGTCTCTGCCCACTCTTCTCCATTTATGAGACCTAGGGAGAACAATTTAGAGATTCCGACAAAAAAAAATAAAAATAAAAATAAAACCCTAAAGCAATCTGAGGTATTATTTCCACAAGCAATGCCCACAGATATTTCCCAGATGGGGAAATGGACCAGCTCATGTGGCCCACGACTATTCTTTTTAGTCCAAATCATGAAAGCAAACATTTGTTTGGGGCCAAAAGCAGAGGCTACTGCTCTAAGACAAAATTATAATGCTTTCAAGGCCCTTGAGGGTAACATAAAGGGAAGAGCTGAATGTGAGAAAGGAAAGATGCAAGAAACCTGAACTCAAGGGTAGATGCACCTAGCCTTGCCTCAATATCAAAGACACAGTGAGAACTTGAGGGGAGTGGTAAGCCTGGGAGCTGTCAGGTTGCAAGGGAACAGCACATGATGATGTGGCTCAGTGTTGCTAAATATTTCTATTATACAAAAAAAAAAAAAAAAAAAAGCTAAAACCCAGATATGTGTGTGTCCTCTCTTGATGTTTTTAATAGTCAACAACTATTTCTCTGTGTGGAGCAACTCAGAAAGAGACATGTCTTCAGGCTGTGAATCACAGAAGCATGGCCCTTGCCTGAAAGCTACACATTTCTCGAGCAATGCACTTTGTTACTGGGCTGGGGAAGAGAATCTCACTTCCAAGCAACATTTTTGGGTGGTAGGTGTTGGGGAGGAGGAGGGACGATGTTATGCATTTTCCTTTGAGTAGTTTAGGTAGGAATTTATACAATTTCTTCTACATATTGTCAGGAAAAATAAAACCTCTGCCTCAGGAAAGTAGGCCAATTTATACATGGTGGATTTTTCAAAAGATCTCGATTTAAAATTATCTTTATCGTAGTCAAATAAATCACTTCTTTGTGGCTCTAAGAGTCATAGAGCACTGCAAGGTGGGAGTAGTCCACAGTGGGTAAATGGCCCAGGGCAGGCTAGTTCTGATCATGTAGACAGCTGCTGGATAGTCACTGGGAGAGGTCCTGGTTACTTTGAAGGAAGTCCTCTCTGTCCTGGCAGGTGCTAGGAGAAGGTGGTGGCAGCAATGGTTCTGGCCTGAGCAGCTGTCTCCGCAGAGGCCCCCTGCCTATCGGGCAGTATTTAAACAATGGCTCCACTCCTACCCAGCATCTGGGCATGAATCACTGCTGCTTCCAGCTCAGTGCTCTCCCCCTGGAGGATCCTGACCTCCTTTCTCATCTTTTCTCCTATGTCTCACTTCCCACCCACTAACATCGGTACCTTTTGTTTTTGCTATTCATGGAGATGGGGGAAGGAAGCCCTTTCTCTCTTAAATGATTCTAAATATTTTCCTCAGAGTTACTTACTCAAAAGTGATGTTTATGCTTCTCAGACCACTATTTCATAGTACATGTAGGCTGGGCAACCCAAATACAAACAATCAAAATCCATAATTTCCTAAAATCTGAAATTTTTAGTGCTGACATAACACACACACAAAATGCTTACTGGAGCATTTCAAGTTTCAGATTTTTAGATTTGGGATGCTCAACCAGTACATGTAATGCAAATATTCTGAAATCCCCCCCAAAATTCAAAATGCTTCTGGTCCCAAGCATTTCAGATAAAGAACACTCAACCTGTACTATACTATATATAATGCTATACTATTAGCATATAGTCTGCTTAATAGTTTGGGAATTTGGAAACTCCAAAGTCCCAAGATTCACAGGCTAATTTTTGCTGTGTGGCCTGTCACAACCCCCCTGAGCCATATCCAAACTTGATAATCTGCTAAAAATTATCTGCTTCCATGGGGAGGCAGGTAGAAGAGAAGGAATGAGATAATCAATAGAAAATAAAAATGCATATAATTGTATTTTTAAAATACTGTCCTGGGAAGAAAAAAAGGAAAGGAAAAGGTTAACACCAGTTTCCTTCCTAAAATAAATTGGATCTATACCTTGGGTCTGGAACTTCAACAATGGGCCCAGAGATTCTGCACTAAAACCAGAGCTTATCTGTCCCCCTGGACTAAACGCAACATCCTATGTACCCATGAGCCCTGAGAGCTGTCTGAGAGCTTCCCATTCTCTCCTCTGTCAGGCAGAACCAAGGACAGGACCCACCATGCAAATAAAAGGCCTCCAGAATTCACCTCTGCAAATCTCTAAACAAGGTTTTGATTGGGTCTGTCTGTAAATGTCCACAAAGGAGGCTCCTTCAAAGCAAGTGGGATGAGGGAGGTGCGAAAGGGGTAGGAGTGGGGAAGAAAGGAAGCTGTGAGCCCAGGCCTCAGCAAAGGGCCTCTGTGGGTACACCTGAGGAGGGCGACTGTTTTCTCATCCTAACTGGCTCCCTCCTGATGAAAAGGCCTTGTACAAATCCCACCTTCTCTTCTAAGCTTCTTTATTCCTGGAGTCTCATGCAGAGTCAGGAGAAAAGGCAACTGCTGTGCAAAGAAAACAGCAAGGCAGAAAGGAAGAGAGCACAGAGCAGTCAGCTTTTGAGGACACATTAAAGATTTCACTGAGCACCAGCAGTGCCCAGCATCGCCCCTTTCAGTCCACAACTCCTCCATCCTCCCCCATCTAAATGGAAAGAAGTGTAAGAGGCCTGAGAGCTCTGCATGTGAATTTCAACCTGTGATTTGAGGGTTAAATGAAGACCCACCCCCCAACCCTCAAAATAGACTCCTATTGCCCAATTGATATGATGTAGCTATGTCCCCACCCGAATTTCAAATTGTAGCTCCCATAATTCCCCTGTGTTGTGGGAGGGACTTGGTGGGAGGTAATTGAATCATGGAAGTGGGCCTTTCTCATGCTGTTCTCATGATAGTGAATAAGTCTCATGAGATCTGATGGTTTTATAAAGGGCAGTTCCTCTGCACATGCTCCCTCTTGCCTGCCATCATGTAAGACACACCTTTGCTCCTCATTTGCCTTCCGCCATGATTGAGAGGCCTCCCCAGCCATGTGGAACTGTGAGTCAATTAAACCTCTTTCCTTTATAAATTACCCAGTCTCAGGTATGTCTTTATTTGCAGCATGAGAACAGACAAATACACCACCAGAGCGTTTGCCCATAAGAAGGGCTTTGCTCTTGGATGAGGTGTCTGTCTCCATGGACCCCTGTTAATATGTAGACAGGTGTAGTCATCTGAGAGAGCCACATACACACATACATACGTACATACACACATGCTCCACACATACACAAAGATGTGGCTCTGTGTTTTGAGATTTTAAAAAAACAAATAAAAGACAGAAATTGCTTCTGCCTTCCAGAAGCTCACATCTCACTTAAAATCAAAATACATTTTGCAAGTGATATGTATTTGTATTTATAAAGTACACATCCTGTACTTTATGGTTTTTTTGTTTTTGTTTTTGTTTTGTGTGTTCTTTTTGTGGTTTTTTTTTTTTTTTTTGTAACGTGGTGAAAAAGATTCTGGATTTCGAATCAGAAGACTTAAATCTAAATTTCAGTTTTGTCACTTTGCCAATAGGTGTGCAAACTTGGACAATTTCCTTAATCTCCCTAAACTTGTAGATGAGTCCCAAGTGGAGAACAGACACTCAATAAATGTTGGTTATTTTGTGATTTAGTATTATTATTGTCTTTATTCGTGTTACTGTTATTAAGTGAGGAAATTAGTGCATTCTACACAGAGCTCTGCAGCTCCTCAAGCATCCATCCACCACCAGCAGCCTGCCCCAACATCCACTTTTTTTCACGTTTACCACATCATAATAGCTGCCTAACGATTCTGAGCTTCCAATCCCTTTTCCTTCCAACCACTGCTGCATTCTCTTTCCAAAGTTTTACTTTTAAAGTAGAGGTCTATTTGCCATACCAATCTCCTCCTCAAACACCTCCAAAACCTTCCTTACACCTATCGAACAAATTCTAACCTCAGTCAAAGGCTCTTGACAAAATGGTAATTTAATCTTCAAGTGGGAGGAGGAGCAGAGAGAAGATAGGGCCATAATTAAGTTTAAGGTTTCACTTTTTAAACTTTGAAACTTTTTTATTATTTATACTCCAGAATAAAAGAAGACAATAACCTAAATATGCCCAAAAGCATTTTCATACATTCATTCAATGGTTATTTATTGAGTAGCAATTGTGCCACATGCTGGAGGTACAGCAATGAAAGTGACAAAAGATGCCCTGTCTTTATGGAATGAACATTCTATTGCGAAAGAGAGACATAAACATACAAATAAATAGATAAAGCAATGGTGAGTGATGCCAAACTCCAAGCTGAGGGCTCAGAGTCCTTCTGGAGGCCGAGAGCCAGGCACTGCTAAAGTACCCAAAGGGGACACAGGTGATAAAATGTATTTATCACATTTTGCCATTATTTGTATTCTTTTCTCCTGTGGAATAAGTTGTAAGGTGCCTGAGCCGATCTGATTGTCTGAGACACAGTTCTACATGTGTATGTTGGATGTGTGTGTGTGTGTGTGTATGTTGGATGTGTGTGTGTGTGTGTGTGTTGGTGGGAATGCATCCCTGAAAATGAGAATACTGGCTAAATCAGCTGTCTGGATCCTTATGGAGATACTTTATTTCTGACTCCCTACATTAGAAAAATCATGTTCCCTTTCTCTTCAAATGCTTCTGGCCATAGATTCAAAGGTCTCTTTGACTTTGGGAGTAGTAGCACCACACTAATCTAGTTGGTAGATTTTGGAATTAATCCTGCCAACATAAAGTGTGCCCATTGTGACTTGAGTGTCCACGTGCCTTCATTTTAACAAAGGCTACCCTCACGTCTTCCTCCTGGCCCTACTATGTTGCCTCATTAATCTGTATGACTAAACTTTATTATTTATTTATTTATTTATTTAGAGACAGAGTTTCGCTCTTGTTGCCCAGGGTGGAGTGCAATGGCTCACCACAACCTCCACCTCCAGAGTTCAAGCGATTCTCCTGCCTCAGCCTCCTGTGTAGCTGGGATTACAGGCATGCACTACCATGCCTGGCAAATTTTGTATTTTTTGTAGAGACGGGGTTTCTCCATGTTGGTCAGGCTGGTCTCGAACTCTTGGCTTCAGGTGATCCGCCAGCTTCGGCCTCCCAAAATGTTGCGATTACAGGCGTGAGCCACCATGACTGAACTTTTATACAGACATTTCTCTGATTAGAATCCTTCTCGTATATTAGCCAGATGAACTGGTGTAATGACTCCTGGCTGTCCCTGGACAGTCCCCTCCCTCAGCCAAGTGGGCACAGGACTGCCTTCCTTCCCTCTTCCCCAGTGACTTGCTGGAGGATTGTGACAAATTAATCAATCAACTACCATCACGTTGCCAGGATTTCAGTATTGCTTACTGCCTGGAATCTCAGAGCTAGTTCTTCATCTGATTGAAGTATTTATCTTGCTAGAAATTTCACATGTATTAGCAATTTTAACTTTCAAAACCCCTACAAAGAAACTATTGATTATTCCCATTTTATACAGGCGGACAATGAGGTTCGATGTTGTTGAATGATTCCTCTAAAGTATCATACCTGGTAATGTTAAAAGGAATGGGATTTAAAACCATATCCATATGACAGAGCTATGATGTCATTGCTTTAGCTATTGAAGACTTCACAATGCAAGGGTGGAAAACAGGTTCCTCTCTCAGTGCCTGGGTGCTGAGCCCTGCTCTTTTGCTTTCCAGCTGTATAAACTTGGGTTCAGTAACAGTGGTTAGTGGTTAATTAGCCACTTCAAGTCTTGATTTTTCTACCTGTAAAATAGGGATAACAATGCCTTATTCATAAAGTTGATTGCCAAGTAAAATGTTCTGCAGAGTGACTGGAGCATGCTACGGAGTACATGTAGCATATTTTAATGATGAGTAATGCCATTGTTATTGTTATTATTGCCACTCCAACCTCCTGAGCTAGATTTTACAAAACAAATTAGACCTCTTTTTATACTAAGGTATCCTGAGCTGGCCTGTGCTGCTGAAGTCCCAGCATGGCTCACTAAAATCTGGCAGAGCTTGGAAGCAGGCACTGGCCTAAACCAGACATGCATATCACTGACTCAGACTTTGTAAAAGATGCTTAAAGGGTAAACACCACTGTTTGTCCCAAGCTTCCCAACTTCATTGAGCACTCCTGATTGCTGTTATTTCCTTGACACAAATATCTATCAGTTCTTTCATTAAAAATTAATATTTCTACATCTAACATTTAAAAAATGTGAAATTTCACAACCTTTTATTTCAATTTTCACAAAATGTACTCAATCTACCTCTCTAATCTTTATCTCATGACCACATTTACCCACCCGTGCTATAAATGCATTATTAACTATTTGGGGAACGTTTCAGGGACCTCCCCGCTAGCCTTTTCTGAAGCGCTGTCTTTCTCTGAATGCCCTTGCTCACCTCCCTTCTATATCCACCGAAGTCCACATCATCATCCTTTAAGGCTCAACTTAAGTTTAAATTCTACCAAAATCTTTGCTAGAGCCCCATGCCTGTCCCTAATTAATTGAGACAGTGCGGAAAGGACACAATTTGCAGAGCATAGGGCCTGAGTCCAGCTCCAGGACAGCAGAAGCACAGTATCAAGTGAATGCAATAGTTACCTTGGGCCATAGAGTGCTGCAAACTAGCAAATACTTAATCTGTTGCTTTCCAAACTCCTTCCAGGTATTTTCAGAGGTATAAACTGCAAAATGAGCCTGCCTCATATTGAACCCAAAAGTTGGAAGGAGTTACATTTGGAAGTAGTTAAGAAGAATATTCGATAAAATGTATTTCATTTTATCATACAGGAGGATATAAACCAGGCAAAAATAAGCATTGGACAAATTACTTTCTGCGTGAAGTGGCATCCACACATACATGTTTCATTATATTGGAAACTAACATCTTTTAATTCTAGGCTCCATAATGTGATTCCGTGCTGTGTAATTCTGAGGAAGACATTCCAAATGACTGAGCTTAGATTTCTCTCATGAAAGAATATCACTGTGTGTTGCATTTGTTGTCTGCGCTACTCACACTGCACTTATTATGACCATTTTATACTGCAGACTTTTTTTTTTTTTGGAGTCAGGGTCTACTTTTGTCACCCAGGCTGAAGTGCAGTGGTGTGATCATGTCTTACTGCAGCCTTGACCTCCCAGGATGAAGCAATCTCCCCACCTCAGCCTCTCAAGTAGCTGGGTCTACAGGTATGTGCAGTCATACTTGGCTAATATTTTTCATATATATATATATACACACACACACACGCACACACGCACATATATATACACATATACACACACATATATACGTGTGTGTATATATACACATGCATATATACATTTTTCACATATATGTATATATGCATGTATATGTGTATATGTGTGTGTGTATATATATGTGTGTATATATAAAATATTAGCCAAGTATAACTTGGCACATATATGTGTATATATGTATGTATGTAAACATATGTGTATATATATGCATATATGTATGTATGTGTGTATGTATATGTATGTGTATATATATTTGGTAGAGTCGGGGTCTCTCATTGCCTACACTGGTCTTGAACTCCTAGACTCAAGAAAGCCTCCCTGCTTTGCCTCGCAAAGCACTAGGATTACAAGCATGAGCCACCACTCCCAGCCTTATTTCAAACCTTTTTGCTCATGCCTAATATTTTGTATTTGATTTCAAATTCCTCTGAGTCCACGTCTTACCTCTCTCTGTCAAGTCTCACAAGACCCATTAGAAAGTCTTGCGCACAGTAGCCACACAGGTAAGTTTTCTTGACTGCTGCAAATTGAATAAATATATCATGAACTTTGGAGTTGTCTTATCTCGGGTTTGGTTTGACTGTTATCTATAGTGATAAATAAATCTGCAACCCACTAACATTCTTTTATAGAATTGTTGTGAAAATAAGTAGGATGACATTTTTACAATACAACTCTAGCGTCTTTCATAGAGTAGGTGAACCATTATAATAGATTTTATTTTAATTATATGTGACAGAATATACATTTTAACATAGCATAGACATTTTCCTCCACTGTTCTCAAAAGTGAACTCTGGTATCAGCATCTCAATTATTTTATTTTCCAGTCTTCTAAAAAGAGTCATGCTTTGTCACAATAACTCTTTTGGGCTTTTTCTAGCAGAGAATTATGAAAGAAGGAGAAATGGAGGAGAAACAGATAGTACTTAAGCCACGACTGGGAGGCCAAGGGAAGGATGGGAGGATGCAGGAAGGGATGGAAGTGGATGGGTGTTGTAGTTTGGATGTTTGTCTTTCCACAAATCTCATGTTGAGATGTAATCCCCAGCTTTGGAGGTGGGGCCTGGTGGGAGGTGTTTGAGTCATGGGGTCAGATCCCTCTTGGTTTGGTGCTGTTCTCATGTTAGTGAGTGAGTTCTTGTAAGATCTGGTTGTTTAAAAGTGTTTGGCTTCCCCAGCCACCTTTTCCTTCTCTTGCCATCTGATGTACCTGCTCTGGCTTCACTTTCCACCATGAGGCTCCATGAGGCCTCCCCAGAAGCTAAGCAGATGCCAGGCCATCCTTGTACAGCCTGCAGAACTATGAGCCAATTAAACCTCTTGATTTAATTAAACAGGATAAAAATTTTAAAATTATAAACATTTAAAAATTACCCAGTCTCAAGTCTTCTTTTACAGTGATGCAAAAATGACCTAACGTAATGGGGAAGAAAAGGCAGTTTGGGAATTTTTTTGTGGCCTTCGTATCCCCTAGTATTTATCAGTGTGGTCATTGTCTATATATTCCCTTCTAAAGGCCTTGAGCTATTTTGAAATTACTTATTTGGCTGGTTTGAGATTAGAATCTGTAGGTCAGAAATTTTTAAACACTGACATACATGACTAAATGATAAATCCTACTAAATCCTTCAGTGTCCATAACGGGATCAAGAGTACACAGATCGAAAGAAGCAAACTAAAGTGATGCTTATTCTCTTAAATAAATGCTTCTCCATGGGCATACACACTCAAAACAGTGTGCCTGCTCCACTACTACTGCAAGGACTGATGTGCAGTCTTGATGCAGGCTGGCCCAGAGGAAAAAACAGTAGAAGCATCTTCAAGATCCCAGCCTGTTGTAAGAGTTCCTCAGGGGTCAGTTTGGTCTATGTTTTAGGCTCCCACACTTTTCATCTCTAAAAATAAAGCCTGCTGACACCTTGACCATCCTGTGGGGTCTTCAAAGGATAAAACTTGTAAAGTGAAAAAAGACAGACAGCAGGATGGAAGAAATACATTTTAGTCTCCTGAGAATTCAAGAGGTTTCTGTTTGCTTGTTTTTGTTTTTCGGACAAGATTCAACAGAAATCCCATGAGCGTGTGAGACAGTTTTATCCTTGTTTATTTATTTAACAAATGTTTACTGAGATCATACTCTTAATAGTTGCTAAGCTGAATTGTAGGTACATTGTTACATTGAATCTTCTAAATAAAGTTATGTGCTAGGTCATATTGTCATCCCCATTTAAAGATTAAAAAAAAAAACAACTGAGACACTGAAAGAAGTGGGAACTTGTCTAAATCAAAGAGCTAGCAAGTGAAAAAGGGGTCTAATTGCAGATCCTGAGCTTTTAAGCTTGCAGTGTGGAAATGGTAATTGAGTATAACCCTAAATATCTCAAAGAATGTCTGTGGGGTTTGCCGTAGGGTTGGATACTTAATTTGTAAGCCTCAGTGCAAAATGAAAATGCAGGGAACCTTTTTCATAAATTCTTAAGAATTTCAAGATAACAGCAACAGTGCATTAAGCCAAGAACGGAGCCCTTCCAAGTGTAGGATCCTATGCAGCTGCAGGGTTCACATGCCCATGAAGCCAGCTCTGGCTTTCTGATTCAGTGGCCCAAAATACCATGAGATTAACTGCTTCAAGGACTCAAGGACAAGATCCCTAATTATGAAGTTTCAGTTCTCTTTTATTTAATCTTTTATTTTGTAGTGATTTGAATTGCATCTTTAAGTTGGAGGAGGCAGGGTTTGCCCAAAAGTAGACAGAGAAAAATTGGACCTGGTCTTATCAGCTAGAGAAAGCCAGGCTTTTTGAAGTAATGACATTTATTTGAGCTTTGTGTAACATTCCCTTAAACAAACTTTTTCTAAGGAGAAAAAAAGCAAAATAACAAAAACAGAACAGAAAGCACTGAGAGAAAGGGAAAAATGGAACGCCTTCCTGATGAGGAGGATCAACCACTATGAACTCTGCAGAATAAAAATGATTCTCTTGGCTGCCTAAGCTGGCCTGTGAACTGGACCAGCACAGCAATCTTCCACAGCACGTTCGCTGCCTTCTGACGGCCATTATATTTGCTGAGATCTGGGCTTTAACGATGATGTGCATCATTATGTAAGTAACATATTTAACGCACAATGGTGCTGTGTTTTGAGCGGAGCCATCCGGGCTGAGAGACTATTGTGCCAATACTACACATTCTTTCTATGGTATGCATTCATTTATTTTCTAAGACATGTTCCTTGAGTACCTCATGCTGTGGCAATCAGAAGCTCTTACGAAGTTTAAGGGACACGTATATTGTCTATACCTGCCCACCACGACTGGCATTAAAATCCTAGTTGCTACCATGACATAGGGGTTGGCCCTACCTGATTTATCAGAAGTCAGGTTAGTTACTGAATCATGCCCACTTTCCCAAAGCATTCCAGAAGCTGAGAATCTAGCCTGCCCAAGAAGTCCAAAGGAGCCATTAAGGTAGAAATCTTAATACAGAAAGCATCACTAAAATCAATAGGATTTGGCAGGTCCTATCATATATCAAAGAATGCAGAAAATAGGAAAGAAGTAGCGGCCACCCTCTGTGACTTTACACCATAGTTCATTCACCTGTCACTCAAGCTAGTCCTGGAGTCAGGAATTATTCTTGCCGTATTCCTGGAGTGACCATATATTATGGGTTTTCTGGGACGGTCTCAATTTCAAATATTCTGACCTGTTGTCCCCATAAGTGTACCTAGACTTATCAGACCTTGTATCCTGATTTTTAGGTTGAGGAAATATGTTTTCTGTGCTCGTTTCTCATCCTATTCATAGTGAAATTGAACGGTGTAACTTTGCATGAGTTTCTTTCCCCTGGTTGGGACTCCGAATGTCTTACCTGAAATATGTTGGAAAAGCAAGAGGGCTGACTTGGTCCATTATATCTTTTTCTTTATCTTAAGAGAATCCATTTTTAAACAGCCTCTTATAAACACGCACCATATGTAATACCGAGGAAACTGAAGAGGTTCTAGTTAGAGTATGTGACTCACCCACTCAAGCACCAGAGATAGGTGTCTCCTAAAGCACCTCCTTTGAAAGCTCAGCGTCTGAAACATGCAGCTTGATAGTTTTTGGACCGATGATCGATAAATCCCCTTTCAACTCTAACAAATGCCTTAGGACTCTGAAAGAGGAGCTGGGTGCTCAGAAATGGGCTAAGCTAGAGAAAAATATTGAAGTAAGCAGGCGCAGTATTTCTGAGGGCTCTCATACACATTGACTGATGAATATAAAATGTACCAAAGTGTTTCTGGTCCATTTTCCAGTGCATTAAATCACTAGAGAAGTGACTTGTGGTTTACTTAAAGAAATAAGGGAGTGTGAATTAATGGAAAATCTTGTTTGGGTGTAAGAAGATCTGGGTTCTATGCTTGGTTCTTTCACAAATCAGCTTGGCAAGTCTTTTGACCCACCTGGATTTCCATTTTTGCAACTATAAAATTATTTGCTTGTAATATGTAATCAGAGAGGCCTCTTCCACTTTCAACAAATCAAATCATTATACAGCAAGATGTAAAAAAATCTTACTAAGGGTTCAACCCCATTTCTAAACCTAAGGGGGGAAGAAAATATGTGTTTCCTTTTTTTTCATTTTCATCCCAACTCAACTCTCGGCTCTGTTCCATTACTTTGCACATTCTGATTGCCCTTGCCTGAGGTTCAAGAGATATAAACAACAGTTTCACAGGGGAAAAAAAAAGAAACCAAAGTAATTCTATACTTGGTAAGAAAGCAAAGAGGAAAGAGCACAGGGCTTGTATTCAGATAAACATGGACTTTCACATCCACCTGCTACTCAGAGAACAAGACTTTGATAGGCTGATGATCTCTAAAGATCCTTCCTAATCCACAATCCTATTTAAAGTGTTCATATCTAAAGAGAAAGATAATTTATTAATATAAGGGCAATATTTAAAACAGGTTCAGCAGCATTGTTTTGTCCACATAGCAGTGGAAAAACCCTAGATAGTCCCATTTTAATTGCCACTTGTGATACTCAGTGACAACTAACTCTGGATTGTCTGAAATATTCAAGACCCAGAATCCATACTACTACAGTAGCCTTGAATTGACTCAACTCAATTCCCTCTTGCTCTTCAACCCCACTGAGTGGATATATTTCTGACACATATTCTTAACTAATAGACACTGGTGTTACCAACAAACCTATTCCTCAAGCAATTCTTATTCTTGCTAATGAGTGACAGAATCAAAGAAACAAATATGGAAGCTCAGAAACTGAATGTGTAACTGAAGGATATATTTCCCCAAGACCATCTGCTAACATGATGTACTTTAGGATCACTCACAAAATTTCTCATGGTTATACGTAGCATTTTATACATAGAAAACACAGTGTTCCTGTACATATGGTAGTTTTAAAAAAGAAAAAGTTCCTTCAAATACTTCTGGGCCCTTTTGACTTCTTAGTGTGGCTCTGAGATGGCACAACTAGGCCAGTGATTCTAAAACATGAAACAAGAAAAGATAATACAATTAAAAATCAAACATAAGAAAATAAAGTGTTACAATTGGTAAAATGGAGACCATGGTTTGGTAGATCTGGGGAAAAACCAAGAAGCTGCATTTCTAAGAAGCTCTGAGGTGATGCTGATATTGTTGCTCTATAAACCCCACTTTGAATCGCAAGTCCCCAAAAAGTAGGCCAATTCTAAGATTATCATTGTTATAAGGTATTTTGATATATGAGCTCTGTAACTAGACTGCCTGTGTTCAAATTCAAAAGCTTTCATTTACCATCGATGTAACCTGGGGCAAGCTGCAACTTCTCTGATTTCCCAAGTGGTTAGAAGGAAGACATGAGTTTGTGTGGGGGGTGTATAGAGCACTGCCAGACACATAGTGAGGGCTCAATGTAGGTTAGTAGTTATTCTTCTAAGGGTAAACCTTTAAATCTGCATTGAAATAGTGGGAGGTATCATGAGGTGTCTGGGAACCACAGTTGAGGAATACATGTTTATTTATGCTGCTTTATTCAGAAAATGATTTAAGGCAGCTGGTTGTTAATTGCTTTCCTCAAGTATCCATACCTATAACAGCTGGCATGAATATAAATATATAAATAGACCAGAAAATAACGAGAAATGTGTATATCCCAAAAGATGGACCAAAGCCCAGGTAAAGATTAAACTGTTAATACTGTTGATTGGTTGATCTTAAAGTTAGATGATATTGATTAAATTGTTAGCTTTTGAAATTAGTTTATTTTCTGAAATGGTTCATTCTTTGGATTCCAGTTAGGGTTAAGATTGGAGATTGCATTTCATTTCAGGATAAACTGAGAAACAGACTGTGTGAATGTTTTCTGTTCCAGTCATTTAATTTTCTTATTATCAAAATCGTATGATGAATTTTGGCAAGGTTCTGTTACATATTTAATTGCAAAGAACTCCTGTGGGAAAAAAAATATCCTGGGCAAAAAAGCCAAAGGACCCTGAAAATATTATATTTGTGGAATGGGGATGTGGGTGGCTGAATTTAGGTTGTCTATGGGAAATTTTGACTATGGGCAGAATTTCTATGTAAGCAAAATGTTATGACTGGGTTTCCCTGAAAAAAAAAAAATGCAATTTATTTGAGGCAGCAGGACCTGGAGGCTAAAGCGTAAGCCTGGGAAGCACTAAATCCCTTTACCAATCCCAAACACTGATCTAAGACATGGTTACTTTTAAATC
The DNA here is from genome assembly GCF_003255815.1 of Theropithecus gelada. Classification (NCBI taxonomy): domain Eukaryota; kingdom Metazoa; phylum Chordata; class Mammalia; order Primates; family Cercopithecidae; genus Theropithecus; species Theropithecus gelada. Next base: position 118,713,986 of record NC_037682.1, on the reverse strand, counting down.
ATTTCATCTCTCCAGTTCCCCATGTGCAAAGGAAGGATTAAAGGCGCCCATCTCACCTCAGTAAAGCTCTGGCACAAATTAATTACAGTTTATAAATGGTTCCAGAGGACTATCACCAAGAAATGTATATGACAAAGGGATGTTTACACACCACACATGCCCTAGTTGGAACGTAAGTAAATGCCATAGAAAATTGATGACAAATACCACAAGGCAAAGTATTTACTGAAGGAATGTGGTAGACATGGTACAATGCAGGAAGACAAAGGATAGTTTACTACATTGGTAATACAAATGTCCTGCTTAAAAAGAAATGGTATGTGGGGTCCAGGGGCTGGAGGACAGGGGCTACTTGTTAGAGTCTGTCATCTAAAATTATAGAATTGAATACAGTCACCAAATGTTTATTCATTCATTCATTCATTTTCTCAGCAAAACTTTATTGAGAACCAGCCATAGACCAGAAAGTCCAGTATGTGCCAGAAATTCCAAGTCAACCAGCACCTTTATTGCCTTTCACTTTAGAAGCCCAGAGGCCAGGGGTAGAGACAAACATGCAAAATGATGATCTCAAGAGGGTATCATAAGTGTTACAGTAGAATCATACACAAAGGTGCTCTAAGAGCAAAGAAGAGATGCACCTGTTTTAATCAGACTCAGAATTCAGAGAAGGATTTCTGGAGATGATGTTCAGATTGAATTTGAAGTATGAATCACAGTTTGCCTGACTGAATGAATTCAAGGTAGGAAAAATCTCTCTCAAACAGCCAAACTCAGTAACTGCCTGAGGTTCCACTTCCTCATGCTTATAAATGTATGGGGGTTCTCTTTTTAACAAGGAAGGTTAAGATTTGACTGGAAATCTTTCCATATGGGATATGAAGGGAGGTAACCAGGGTGTCGGAAGGTTTCAGAGGTTTTCAGCTTACAAATTTTGCAAAGTTCCCTTTGGGCTCCTTTGTCTACTTCTTCCTCAATCACAGGAGCTTGAGATTTTCCTCGTTTGCATGCTAGTCATCACCGTTAGAGTCCAATTCAAAAAGAATTCTGTAGCTAAGGAACTTTAAGAACCACGACAAAATGCTCAGAAACACCTTGCCCCAAGAAAAAAGTCGGCCGTCTATGTGGGCAAAGTGTTCCCGTCTTCAGCTTCTGTCCAGATCAGAGCTCTCCTGGTTCTCTTTCACTGCCCAGAATCTCTCTGATCTTCCCAACTTCGACTAGCTATGCTGATGCCTGTGACCACCTCAATCCATCAGCAAATTACTGTATGTACCCAAGTATTTTCTTCTAAGGTTATACAATTCCACTTTTTGTTCAAACTTAATGATAAATTATGGTGTTAGCTAATGATGACAACTTCATGCTGTAATCCTCTAAGAGGGCACACGCGCTTTGTGTTTCCAATGGTAAGTTTCACCTTAAAGAAGTGAAAACATGGCATTTGAAGCACTGGGCATTTCCTGGGGGAATGTGACTTAAATTATATATTGAATCCTCAATACAATTATATATTGAGGACTGTAATGTCCTCTAGCTGTGGCTCCAAAGGCAGAGATGCATTGAGGCTTCTTTCTTGCTGCCGGCAGGTGCAGCATGCCGTCAAGCTGAGCACCCCTGCGTCCTACCTGAGTCTACCGCGGCCAGTGGGTCTTTCAAGTCTTGAATATCTGCCCAATCAGGAACTCACATGTCTTTCAGGAAGAAGAAGGGTTACAGGGAGAGGGGAAGAGGGAGAGCGAAAAGCAGGAAAGGGACACACTAAGAGAGGAGCTAACACAACACCAGAGAAAAGAGACATTCAGGGAGATGAGGAAATTGTCCCAATGCCTAGAAAGGAAGAGTGCAAAAAATACAAGCTTATATCACTGGAAATCTCACTCCCCTAGAACAGCAGAAGTGCTACACAGAGAAAGAAAGAGGGGAGACAGGAAGAAAGGAGGTGGAGGATGGTGGGGGGAGACAGGGAAAGAGAGAACGTAACCTCCCCCACCAAATACCACATTGCTTTTTACTTAACAGTTTAGGTCAGTTTCAACTAGGTCACAAGGATGTGTGTATCTTCAGAATAAAGTCTTTAATCGGCTGATGGATATGAAAAAATAAATTACTGTGGCAAAATGTAATAAACGTTAAAGGGAAAATGATGAGGGTAATATAAGTACATTGATTTAACTAGGATGATATAGAGGAATTGTCTGTTTTATAGGTTTCTAGATGTCTATTAGTGGCTCTGTATTAAGGAATAGGGCTGTTCTCTTGATATACTTAAGAGCTGTCAGTAATTCCTATTTCACAGTCCACTGCTTCAATTCAGAAAGTGTGTTCCAGCCCTTGGTGACCCCATCCCGAAGGCACTGGAGGGTGACCAGCTGCCAAAGGTTTGTGTTCAGGCAGCTATTGGGTAAGCAGCTGTATTATTCAAAATTGAGCTGCGTTTAAGGGGAGCCAATCACTTCAGCCACCTCCTCACTGCCCTGCCACCTTGCCGGACTGCAGTGTCATTTGTTTTCATCACTCAGCATTGGGCTCATTATGTCCTTATCTTTTGTGGAGAGAGTAGCCTCCTTGGTGGGTGGAAATGGTAATTGAGGACGTTTAGGAAGCAGGCGCCATGCCAGTCCCTGGGTACATACGTCCCCTAGAGATAAGATGTCTTCCCAGGATAAAACAAAAGACATGAGCTTCAGGTAGAATGGCACTTTCCCACTATGATAATGCACTGACCTATACAAAGTGTCCTGCAGCTCCCCATGGCCCGCTGAATTAAGCCCAAATTATCATCAGGAAAGGAAGGAGAAAGCATCATTCCTGGTCCCTTACAAGGCACCACGTACCATGCTGGACACTTTCTGGTGTCAACTCCTTTAATACTCACATTAATGCTTTTTAAATAAGATGGCATCCGTGGCTCTCCCTGTCCAGACTGATGATGCCTTTTGCTCCTTTACACCTAAGTCTCTTTAATAATTTATTTCTTTCTCATTCCACTTACTCTGGCAAAGACTATCTGGCTGCTTTTCAAGCATCTAGACAGGGATAAAGCACTGGGAGCAGCTCGACCTGGTTCTGCGGTGTCAGGCTATGTGTCTTTGGTCCAGACAAGCATCTTCTCTGAGTGCCAGTGACATCCTCAGCAAAGGTGAGAATATTAGACCAAGGCAATGGTTCTTAACCAGAAGTGATTTTTGCCCCCAGGGAAACATTTAGTGGTGCCTGAAGATACATTTGTCTGTCATGAATGGTAAGGGGTGGGTGCTAAGGGCACATAGTGGTGGAGGTCAGAGATGCTATTAAATGTCCTACAATGCACAGAACAGTCCCTCACAATAAAGATGTATCCAGCCCAATGTGTCAATAGTGCCAATGCTGAAAAGTCAAGGCCAAGGTCATCACAAATGGTTTTTCCTGTCCTCTCCCACTGTACCATCTATTGCTTTCTATATATTTCCCATGCTGGAGCGCAGTTGAACTACTTTCTGCCCCAACTTCATCCCAAAACATGTGACCCCTCCCCCCTCCAACACTAGGCCTAAAATGCCATTCCTTCTCACTCCACCGCCGAGACACTGGCTATTCTTCAAGCCCTACTTTAAATAAAAGAAGGCTTTTCCTTGTCTCCCACTTGTGAACCACCTGGGAGATCTTTGTCCTAAAATAAGTTAGTTTTTCAATTTCAGTCTGTTGTCGAAGATCTTCTTTTACTATTAATAGGGGCTATCATTTATTAAATTCCCATTATCTGTATGGTACTACGTTTTGTGAGATTTATTTTAAAAGGCACATCATTTAAAATCTTCACATAGCCCTGCAAGATACTATCCTTGTTTTACAATGGGGGACTTGAAGCTCAGATATGTCCATAATTTGTGCAAGGCAACTTCTGAGTCACTGTTAATAAGTGGCCAATGATGGAGTCAAAACAGATATATTCGACTCTAAACCTAAAGAAGATTTTTTTTCCCATTATGCAGCAGAAACTCTTACTCTACCTATATTTTACAGTGAATATGGCCTCTTTAAATTTCTTAAAATAAGCCAGCATCCAAGGTTATTGCTAGTGGTGACTGAGTATAGCTTGGCAGATAAGTAATCTCAGTATCCTATGCAAATAAATACAGTAGCTATAGGCCTGAGAGGTGAATTTGGGTGTAGGAGAGAAGTCAATTTAACCCCTTTCCTAGAGGGAGAAGTCACAGAAAATACTTCTGTGATTACAGCAAACTAATCACAGGGATTGCCATATGGCTTCTGGCAGCAAGAAACTAGTTGAGGATGGAGAACTCTCTCTCTATTAGTCATTTATTACTGCCTAAACAATTACCTCTAGATGTGTGTGCCACAGTTTCTGTTCATCTTGGAAGCAGCTGAGCTGGGCAGTTGCAGTCATCCACATGCTTGACTAGGGCTGCAGAACTTGTTTTCAAGGTGGCTGACTCAGGTGACTGGTAAGCTGGCGCAGAGGCTGACAGGAAGCCTCAGGTCTTTGTTGTGGGAGTCTCCCCAGAGGGCTGCCCGAGTGTCCTCATCACACGGCAGCTGCCTTGCTCCAGAGTGAGTGATCCAGGAAAGAGTAAGGCAGAAGCCACAATATATTTTCTGACCTAGCCTCAGAAGTCACGCATCCTCATCTCCACACCATACCGTGGGGTGAAAAGGCCAGCCATATTCAATGTGGGATGGGAATACACAAGGGCATACATGCTGGGGGATGAGTCACACTGGGGCTGCACCATGACAGCATTATTTTAAAACAGTGCCCCAAGAAGTTCAGTCACAGAGAAGATTCCCTAGACTGCCGTGCTCACACCTGGACTGGAAGGGACACCGCTATGTGAGACTTCGATACTAGAGTAGTTCAAAGCTGGACTGTTCCAGTGTCTGGATAGGATTTAGAGGAAGATACAAAGTTTGAATTTTATATCAGTTCCAGAATATAGGGGTATAGTTCAGGTTGCTGAAGGACAGTCGTCAGAAAGGTCCCTGGAGCCTTCAAAATGAATGGCCTAAGTAAAGAAAAGGCATTGCAAATAGAAAACAGGAACTACTAGCAGAAGTAAATATATACATTTACAACTACATGTCTATCGTTATTGTTTTCCTTCTAGAGATATCCAAGAGGATTTTGGTGACATGTTTGCCTCTGACAGACAGGAGATTTTAAAGCAGACAGAAGCTACTAGGCAACCTACAGCTTCCATAAGACAGAAAGCAACAGGACTGCATTCCATAAGACAGGGAAGCCAGGATAGAGGGCCAGTCCTAGCAGACAGTTCATAGTTCCATGAAAAAACAAACAACAACAACAACAACAACAAAGAAACTAGAGAAATACTGGCTCCTTGTGAGACTTAATATATGGTCCCATAACCATTGGGACCCATAACCATTGGGAGTCCCATAACCATTGGGAAACTGAAGCCAAAAATCTATCATCAGTCTTGCGCCCCCTATGGAAAGGAAAGGGTATCTGAGTTCTGGGGGATATGACTAACGCCGCCCAGTGGGTTTTCCTATCAATAGGCAGCGAATGTAAATAATACCAATAGAATGGTTAGCACATATGTTGTATAGTATTTTCTATTAATTAACTTTCTTAATATAACCTTGTATAAGAAGCACTTTGCTCACTTTTCAGATGTCCCAAGGATCCTCGTTCAGGGGTAATAGCTATTTGTAATATCCTGTGAAGCTAATTGTGGTGGGAAACCCAGAAGAAAATAAACCTGAACAAAATGTTACAGTTAGTTATAATATATACAGTTAGTATATAATACTAGGGTTAGAATGTATAGCAAAAGTAATAATAGTCATCAGAGAAATAAAAGTCAAATAAAGGCAAAGTAGCTTCATTAATAGTAGGGGCCCTGTAGACAGAACGCCTGAGTATGACTCATAAATCTATCTGGCCCTGTTCATATTACAGATGGTCTCCAACTTAAGAAGATTTGATTTACAAATTTTCGCCTTTACAATGGTATGAAACTGCCTCAGTTTCAATGAACTTTGAATTTTGATCTTTTCTAGATCTAGCGATATATGGTACGTGAGATATTCAACACTTTAATTTAAAATAGGCTTTGTGTTGGACAATGTTGCCCAATTGTAAGCTAATGTAAGTGTTTAAGCATGTTTAGCACAGGCTAAGCTAAGCTATGATGTTTGCCAGGTTAGGTGTATTAAATGCATTTTCAGCCTTCAATAGGCTATCGGATGTAACCTCATTGTAAGTCAAGGAGCATCTGTATTTAATTTATCTGTGACTTGGTTTCTTCACCTAAAAGAAAAATAACATTAATAGTACCTACCTAATAGGGTCATCGAGATCTTTCAATGAGCTACAGTTTCAAAGTGTTTTGACTGGTTCCAAGTTAATGCTATGCTTTTGATAGATATTAGTTATCATCAGATCAAAATTCATGTATATTATTCACAAAATACTATTTTCACATTTATTTTGCTTTAACTATTTTAAGATATTAAAATGATGTATGGAAGATAAAGGTTTTAATGCAAGTAAGTGTTGGACTAGAGCAGCCATATTATGTTTCAGAAATAGTATACTCAACGCTGTTGGTGCCACATTCAAGTTGCACACTACCACTCCCTGGTGGCTGCATTGCTAACCTGTAGCTTTCCGGAAATCACCTCCTTTGAGGATGAAAACACAAAATACAAACAAACAAAACCACACAATAATAGGATGACACCTCTATGTGAGTCCAAGTGGCCATTGTCCAAACTGCATAATTCTGTAAGAAACAGAGAAAGTAGAAGTACTTTTTTTTTTTTTTTGCACTTGTTAAAATAATCTGAAGAGATGGGCAGTGAATTGGCCTAGTTCATCTGTGTTCAGATCTATCAGGCTGTGCCCATCAGAAACCATCATCCCAAGTCTTTCTCAGAATAAACCAGGACCATGTATCCGTCAGGAACAGGCTATTTGATGTCACTTATAAAAAATCAAGAGAAGAGCTTTTCTAGTTTCTTTGCCATGTCTTCAGTAGATTGAGTTACAACACTGAAAAAACGGGCAGCTATAACACCTCATTCTGCACAGTTTGTGCTTCCAGCCAGTACCAGGCCTTAATATTAATAGATTTTCCACTCCAAGTGTTCTTACTTGAGTGACTGCAAGTTAAACTGATGAAAGGAAAGTAGCAATTACTACTCAGACATGTCCTTGTGGACAGCTATTGGTCTTCAATGCCGTTGTTTTTTTTTCCCCCCAAGACTCTTAGTTGTCATTAACTTTTATCTTGCTGAAGAGTGAAGTAATACTGAATAAAGATGTTGACCACAAGGAAAAAAAGAGCTCTCGGGGTTTGGGAAAATTCTTCCTCCACCGACCAACTCAGATTAAAACCATATTCTTTAATGTGCTCCCTTGACTACCCTCAGAACTGTTGCTAAGCCCTGAACTCTCTCTCCCAACCACGGAAGATGAATCACCCATCCTTTATTCAACACTATCCAAACAGATAAACCAATTATCTACTGGCTCAATTGTGCTTGTTCATCTTACCCCCCAAGGCAATGGTTTTTAATCAATATGTAGATCAAAATCACCTGGGTGTTTGCAAATTAAGATTGCCCTGTTATTCCCACCCCCGAAGATATACAAACTCAGAGCCTCTGAGTGGATCGCCCAAGAATGCACATTTTATAAAAAATGTCTAGGAGTTTCTGAAACACAGCCTTCCTTAAGGAATAATGATATCTCATGTCGCCCTAGGGGAGAGCCTTGCTCCCAAAGGTCCTACAGCAGGCAGCATGGCTTCTCCTGATCATCTACTGCATCTCTGCATAATGCTAGGTCTCTACTTCTGAGCAGATGCGACTAATCCTAAGCCTTTCTCCTGCATTCCCTTTTTCAAATCCTTCTTTTCTTTTCCTCCCAAACCAAAGTAATAGAGAGGCTACACCTCTCAGTACTGGGGCAGAATTGGACATCATAAAATTGTGTTAAAAAAATGGAAGCGTAAATCACGTGACCAGCATAAGACGTATGTGATCCAATTAAGGGGATACAACTCTAGTATCACAGAATAACAAAGTACAAAACTCTTTTTTAAACAATTTAAGATTTCGAAGCCACCTGACATAATAGCAGCAATTCTCACAATGTAGTCTGTAGACCCCCGGGGGTGCCTGAGATCTTCTCAGGGGTCTATGGGAGCAAAACTATTTTTGTAAAACACCAAAATGTTATTTGCCTCATTCATTATATTGACATTTGCACCAATAGTTAAAAGCAATGCTGGCACTTTAACAAGAATTGTGGCTCTGTCACTAAGCTGTACCCAGTAGCCACTGTATTCTCCGCTGTCATACACTTGCAGTAATTTTCTAAAAAGCCAGTTTCACATCAGACTACTCTTAAAGACGATGTAAAAATTATGAATTTTATTAAATCTTAATCCTTGATTATGTCTCTTGGTTTTTTTTTTTTTTAAGATTGTGTTTGACAAAATGGAACATACACACAAAAGAGCTCTGTTGCGTCCTGAAGCATGATGGCTTTCTTACAAAATGTGTTTATGCAGTTGTTTGGGGTGTGTGGTGAACTAGCTGATTTTTTCATAAAACATCATTTTTTCTTGAAAGAATGATGAACAGGCTAACTATAGTTATTCAAATATGAGTATTTGACCAAGCCTGTCATGTCATGTTTTCCAGTTTTATCATTGGCAGCAAATACCATTGTACTGTTACAATTGACAGTATTTGTTACCAATGATAAACCTGAAAAATTCAAAAGAAAATAGAATTTTGGAAAACTTTGTCTTTCACCAGGAGCTTTAAACACCCACAACACTAGTGATTGGGACTTTTCTGATGTTTTATAACAAAATGTGCCAACATTTGGAAAATTTAAATGAATCAGAAAACCAGTATTTTTTAAATGACTAATGTATGTCATTTAGGTTGTTATAGGATCATCTTTGGTAAGAGATTTTCTCAAAGTGCAAGACAGACCAGGCGCATGTATTTTAGTGTAACCGATTATAACACATTCATTGATTGATTCATTCATTCATTTCAGATTCATTCATTCATTTCAGATTCTACATCACAACTAATATTTAAGAAACTAAAAGTTTTTGAACTCTGGTGTTCTATCAAAGAAGATTATCCACAATTAGCTAAAAGGCTATTAAAATACTCCTCCCTTTCCAACGATGTATTTTATGACTGAATGTAAAAGCAGATATGAGAATCCTGTTAACTTCTAGTAAGCCTGGTATTACAGAGATTTCCAAAACTATAAATGTACTCTATTCTTTAAATGTACTCTATTTACCAGTGTATCATTTAAAACATCACCCTCTAAAAGAACGCATGTTATTTCAGACATGTTCTGATCAATATGGAATAGAGACAACATCTGCCTTATTCCAAGATTCTGTTAGGATTTTTTTGGCAGACAACTCAGCCTTTTTATTCATATTGCTCTTATGACATTGGATATTTCTAAGCTTCTTGTTGTTTATTTGTTTGTTTCACAAATCCCTAAGAAGCCTTATCGCACCCACGATGAATAAGTGAGATCATATTTTTACAGTAAGCTTAGGTACCTAAAGCTCGCATCTAGTAAACATTATCTTGTTAGAGTTGGCACACCAATATCACCTTAGAAAATCTCTTTGGATCTCAATTCTATCCATTCAACACATCACGTAACTTTCTAATATGAAGTAGTCACAGGTTCAATGTTTATCCGAGTCACTGATAAAATATTTAACAGGATAAGATCCTTTAATACTCTATTAAAACTTTTCTCCTATATGAAAAGTTGAGAGAGAGCTTACAGAAGTCCAGATATGCAGTCCGTTGGTAACAAATACTGTCAGTTGTAACAGTACAATGGTATTTGTTGCCGAAGATAAAACTGGAAAACATGATATGACAAGCTTTCTTCCTTCATTTTTTAAAAAAGGTCAAATACTCAAGTTTAAGTAACTGTAGTTAGCCTCTCTATTACTCTTTCAAGAAAAAAAATGGTGTTTCAGAAGCACCATTCTGGATCCACCAATGAAACATTCTTAGTTTTGAAAATTGCAAACAAATACACTTGTTTTCTGTTTTCCACATTCTCCCCATTCTCCAAAATTCCTGAAAGATTTCCAATCATGGTTACAGAAGATACAATATCCTTTCCATTAATTGCTCATTTGCTTAGGATGAAAGATAGGCATATGCTTTCTTACAAACCTCTTCATAGGGTTTGCTTCCCCGTTAAAATTATTGGGTCTGTCATTTTCAACAGGAAACTCATGATTTTTGTCAAAAAGTAGCATATCTGAGAATTAAAAGGGTTGTGGAGTTTTGTCAATGTTGGATACGAGAGTATTTTATCACGAGGTCCATATTTTGTCAAGAGACCAAATGGGGCTGTCCCATTTCAGTACCTTTTGTCTCCATAGAAATGCCATTGTTTCCAACTTATTTTGCAATTTAGCATTTCTAGCATTTAGGTATGCCAACTCTGTACTAATCACTAGTTAATTTCTTTATTTCTATTGTTTGTTCAGAAAGCCCTACGCATCAACACTGATTTCAAGTGCCTCTACTTTTGTTTTAACAGAACTTCTTGCAATTTTGTCTTCTGTCTCTTGCTATAAGATCACATCTACCTTTAATCTGAATGTTTTGGTAGCTTTCTTCTCTCTAGAATACTCCTCTGATTCAACCCAGATTTTCATTCTCTGGACATTAGGAGCATCAGGATGGTATGTTTACCCTCTCCCAAATTTCTACCCGTTCCATGAACACTAACAAATTTTTCTTGTTGGCATGCAGGTATGGCATACAGCCACACCATTTGCTGGTTCCTGTGTGCTACAGAAAATTACCAAAAATCTAACTGATTATTTAAGTTTCCTCTTGCCAGATCATCAGGTTTCTATACTAGTTGAGTTGCTAGATTTAAAAATGCAGCATCCACCACTTCTGTCTGGGTGGGTAAATTTTAATATATTCCCACAAATATATCCCTCTATTTCATTTCCCTTTAACTCTTTTATTATTTATTTATTTATTTTGAGATGGACTCTCACTCTGTCATCCAGGATAGAGTGGAGTGGCACCATTTTGGCTCACTGCAACCTCTGTCTCCTGGTCAAGTGGTTCTCCTGTCCCGTCCTCCCAAGTAGCTGGGATTACAGGGTGCATGCCGCCATGCCCGCCTAATTTGTCTTTGTTTATTTATTTATTTATTTATGTTGTTGTTGTTGTTTGTTTTTTGGTATTTTTAGTAGAGATGGTGTTTCACCATGTTGGCCAGGCTGGTCTTAAACTCATGACCTCAAGTGATCCGCCCGCCTTGGCCTCCCAAAATGCTGGGAGAACAGATGTGGGTCATGGCACCCAGCCTTATTCCCCTTCTATTCTTATTCTTATATTCTCACATCCATGAAGTCTCCATCACCAGCTTCTTGCATTTCCAGGCAAGTATGTCTTTTTGGCATACGTAATCATAAACAAACAAACAAAAAAAAAAAACTTTAGACAAATTAAATTTAACAGTTTAGTTGAGGGCAGAATGGTTTGCTAATCAGTCAGGCGCCCCTGATCCAGAATAAGTTCGGAGCAAGCCTGACACTGCCACCCGGTCAGAAAGAACTGATGGACAGAAAAAGGAAAGTGATGTACGCAAAATAGAAGTCAGATACAGAAACAGCTGGGTTGGTTACAGCTCGGTATTTGCCTTATTTGAACATGGTTTGAACAGTTGTCTTCCTGCGATTGGTGCAAAAGCAGATTACAATCTCCTGACAGGTTAAAGTTAGGTTTAGATTCAAGTTCACTATGTATGGAGAATCCAGCTAGGTTAAAGTTCACTAGTTCACTATGTATGGAGAAACCTTTAGGCTGAACTTAAAATATGTAAGGAGGCAGCTTTAGGCTAAACTTTATTTAACGTAACTAACCCTGACACTTCTTCAAACAGCCTGTGTCTTCTGAACTTTTTTTCATTTTTGGTCATCGTTCTTTAGTCTTGGGTCCTTGGAGAAGTTTGTATTTTATCACCAGATGCCACAGCGTTCGTTTTCCTTGTTGCTGACCCAAACCGTCTGCATTTGCATCCAGGCACCTGAGGCCACGAGCATTGTTTTCCAACCCCCTTTCCATGCACGGAAGAGCCAGCTCCCCAATACTGCCCTTCACTTCTTTCTATCCTATATATTAATTGTTCTGTTTTGGAATATCTGCTAGTATTGGCAGGGACAAAAATATGGCGAGAAAGCAAGGAGGTCTTTTCAGCTTTATTAGGACCTTGTTGGACCTCAGAATAATTTTTCAGAATTTCCAGTTTAAACATAAAAGTTAGGACTGGGGTTGGTGGAGGCATCATCAACATACCATCAAAGGAATAGGGTTTAGGAGGGAGGGGGCAGGCATGTGAGGGTTTTTTTTTTTAAATCATTGCAAATATGGCTTTAAAAATTGGATCTGTGGCTCACTAGAAACTGCATTCCCATCATTATTATAGCAATGTCTGTGTTAGAAGAGAACATTCCTCAGCATTTCATTAACATGAATCGGGCCTCTGTGGCTGGGAATTGTAGGTGAACATCCCAGCATAGGCAATGCCTTGTACAAAATGACCCATTCTTTCAGGCCCGTGGAGGGGCACAGCTGGCCTGTTATTGCAGCCTCTTATTACTGTTGTCATCACCATCAGCATCTCAAATTGACTAATTATTCAAAGTGCGTGAGGCACAAAGTAATGTTCCTGCCTGGAAGCTTGTGATATAGCAGCATCACTAACAGAAGTGTGTTTTCAGGACCGACTTTTCTGGATGATAGAAATATCTCATGAAGGCATGAAAATGTGCTGTGGTTATTAAAGGGGTTCCTAGTGATTCATCTCCTGAAGATCCCCAATAACTTTTGAGACCCTGATATTTTTGCAAATTAGCAGCTGTGGCCTTTTCTGAGCTAGTGCCCAGCCTGAAGCTTTCAATACTGTTACAATGCTATGCATTTGCCACTTGGATCAATACCATGGATTCCATTAAGCTCTGCTTGGCATCCTGTTTTCTACCTATCCTTGGTGACCTCCTTTCCCTGTTTCCATTTTCAAACCTCTGCAGGCACTGTGCAAGAAACCTATTAAGTGACCTGAATCAGGGAGAATTTATGCAAGACTCTTTCCTCATTCTCTGCTATGAGATTGGGAGCCAGAGTGAATGACACTATAGATTCACAGAAAGGAGTCTGCATGTAAGGTATCATCCCTGTAATAAGAACAACTAACTAAAGATAGTAACACAAGGATAAAGCTTCGGGACTGACTGCAAGCTAGTGCCTCCCCATGTCCATCCATGGTGACAAACTCAAACAATTATTCTCGCTTTATCTTTTCTGCTGAAAAATAATGACTGATAATTTTCCTTCATTCCTTCCTCCCTTCCTCCTTTCCTCTCCTTTCCTTTTCTATTTTCCTTTTCTTGCTTTGTTTTTCTCCTGATTGTTGTTCTTGTATGGGAGATGGACAGTAATCCATAGTAACTTTTGACCTTCTACTTAAAACTGTGAGACATCTCCCCAGAAAAAATTCATTTGTACACGTTTGTGTGAAATTACAGGTAATTTTGAAACCTTCACATCTATACAGGGACTCCCGAGAGATTCAGTGGGCCCCAGGTTCTAGGGATGACTCTGTGGGATCCTCAGCATCTCACAACGGGGACAAGTCATATAATTCTAGAAGAGAAAGAATAGAAATGTGTGCCAACTTTTTAAAAACATAAATTTCCTGAGGTACAATTTACATATGGCAAAATTCACCCTTTGAGGTGTACGTTTCAAGTATAAGCACCGTCATAAATAAAAAATAGAATATTTACAAACCCTGAAAAAAGTCCTTGATTCCTGTTTCAATCAGTCACCTCCCCCCACCCTTGTCCGTGACAACTACTGATCTTTGTTTTCTCTCCAGGGTCTTGTCGTTTCCAGCATGTCATATACATTGACCAATACGGTATGTGGCCTTCTGTGTCTGACTTAATTAGCATTGCATAATTACTTTTTACCATTTCCAAGGGAAAATATATTAATAAAATGCAGCAAAAGTTCCTGTATGAATTTGCTGCCTGAGATGAACGTGGGAGGTGATGTGTTAAGGTCGGTCCCTGAGGCTTATCATGAAGTTAATATAAGTAGGTGGCTATTTATTAAAAAGAATGATAGTGTGTACACGTGTTCTTATGTTTCAACAGTTCATTTATTTTCTGTACTGAGAAGTATTCCATTGTAGGGATGTGTCCCCTTTTATTAACTTTTTATTTCTTTAGTAATGACTTTTATTTTACCTTTATCAACCTCTTATTTTAACTGAATACAGGCTCACAAACAAGTGGGATAACCTTTGGCTTTTTTTCAGAAGGAGGTCTTCCTCACTTTCCTTATATGCATGAAGTAGAAATAGACTTGATTCAACTAATGTCTATTGAAAACCTACTAAAGGTTGATTGTTATACTAGGCATTTTTCTATTTAATTCTATAAGCTTCCTGTGAAACAGAAATTATTACTCTCATTTTGTTACCTGGGAGGACTAAGAGAGGTTAACTGATTCTCAAGGCATAGACTAGGGGCAGCACTCAAGTTATTTGACTTTAGATTCGGTTCTTTCTTGGGTTTTCAGAATCCCTTAACTAACTCCGATCATTGTCTTAGGGTAGAGAAGAGGTGGAAGGGACAAAATGAGGACACATGTAGATAGACATGGTGATTTACCTGACGTTTGCATAGAATCTCAACCAGCTTTTCCCTTCCTACCCACTTCTTGCTGCACTCCCTGCCATGCCAATCGGACTTCACCACAGCTCTTCTCAGCCACAAGCAGGATAAGCTGAATTATCCCTGGGGTCACAAGCTCAGATATTTCAGAAAAAAAGCCAGAAGGTCCTAGAGAGAAGGAGATCGTTTCTTCTAAATCTAGTGGGGAAGAGTTTCTTGGGCCCTCTCTAGTTTGAGGAGGATCAGCTTGAGCCAATTATTCAGCTCATTTAAGTCTTCAATGGGACACAATAGACCCCCACTCTTTCTATTTTCCAAAACAGTAAGAGGTGGTGAGAGCAGACAGGATTATGTCTCTGGAAATCAGTAGAGCTCAAGATAAAATACACTCCTTTCCCTCATTCTTGTGGCCTGAAGGTTAACATTCAACAACACTAGGGTCTAAGAAATTGCCGCCTTTGCCTGAATTAAATGAAATCTAATGAAACAGAAATCCAGGTCAGTGCAGTTCACTATCAAACCTTCTGCTCCTGTATTGCTGGCAGCTCTCCTTGCAATAATTAAACAGAAAGTCGTAGGCAGGCAGCGGTGAAATCCATTGCTAATCTTGCCCCTCATCAGCCTATCTTCCTAAATGTTCCTTAATTAAGGTTTCTAAATGCTCTGCATTCCCTCTGCACCCAGGGTACCAAAATGAAGCTGACTGCTTCAGGGATGCCCAGTAACTAGGGGTGGAAGGTCTTCCAGGGCATTTCTTATCCAGAACATTAAAAATCAAAGATAAAATCCAATAAATGGACAGACATGCGGGAAATGAGCAAGGAGATGAGGACAGAGAAGGTTGGGAGGCGATTTGATTTTATTTTCTGGAGGATTTCACTTTAAGGATTCTGAAGGCGTATCACTGGCTTTATCACGGCTTCTCCAACACACCAGGGAGTGAATGAAACAGCTGTCACATTTAAACACACACAGCGGTAATCCTCCACTGAGCACAATGCCAGGACAGAACAGAAAATCTATCAACACTTACAATGCATTCTATTTATTTAGCAACTCGTCCCCCTTTACCAAGAGTCCCATCTGTGAGGTTGAATCTGGGGCCACATGCCACTGGTGGCTTTTTGTGGTTTGGAGGCTACAGAGGGGAGACTGCAAGAAGTGGTCAGAGTTACTAGGTGGGCATCTGAAGATGTTAAAATCACAGAATGTGGATTTTAGGACGCTCAAATGCCTGTGGCAGAGTGGAGCCACAAACCTGTCACATCCAGAGGCAAAAGGCATGTGAGAATTGCCTCGAGCGCCCCTGCTTCCACTTTCTTCTCTCTTGCAAGGTCTTCATTTAAAAGACCTGGATCTCCACGTATTCACCCATGAGCCTGGTCTCAGGGGATGCCTGCTGATCACATGGGGCCTACTAAGGAAAGCAAGGTTGCTTCGAGGGGCCATGGACAGCTGCCTGGCCAGGTATTGCTCAGATAGAATACTCTGCCTCCACATCAAATAGGATCTAAATTTTACTTATTAGAATAAGTAAATATTTACTTATTAGTTATGTACCTTAAATGATGAGATTATACATGGTAGAACTGGAATTCTGTATGCAGTCTTCTTTTTTTTTTTTTTTTTTGAGATGGAGTGTCGCTCTGTCGTATGGGCTGGAGTGCAGTGGCGCGATCTCGGCTCACTGCAAGCTCTGCCTTCCTCCTGCCAGAGGAAGGGTTCATGCCATCCTCCTGCCTCAGCCTCCCGAGTAGCTGGGACTATAGGCACCCACCACTACGCCTGGCAAATTTGTTTTGTTTTGTTTTGTTTTTTAGTAGAGACGGGGTTTCACCATGTTAGCCAGGATGGTCTTGATCTCCTGGTCTCGTGGTCTGCCCGCCTTGGCCTCCCAAAGTGCTGGGATTACAGGCCTGAGCCACCGCACCTGGCCTCCTGTATACAGTCTTCTGTAAGGAAACTGAGGCCCAGAGAAGTTGTGGTTGTCCTGGAGCCACCTCAACTGCCCAGCCAAGGAGGATCAAAGGCAGAGCCAGAATGGAAGACCCCCGAGACCTGGCTTCACAGTTGCTTCAAGGACTCTGCATACTGGGATGAGTTAAATTTGGGTGGCAAAATGGTTGTCCATAAGGGAATCTTGAATGGAAAAATGAAGCACAGAGGGAGAATGTGAAGAAAAGACAAAAGACACAGATAAATCTACCATGATCCGCCTTGAAAAGGCTCTCGGTTGATCACAGCTCTGGTCCCATGGAGACGTTCAAAGAACAAGTGTGGAAGTCAGGAAAGAGACATGAAGATTATTAAAGGACTGACAGAGCTACCAGATTACAGTCTACATAGGAGGTTGCAGAAAGACTGGTCAAGTACTAGCCTTATAAACATGTTTAATACAATTATATTCAAAGAAATGTTATTCACATAATATATTTTTTGCCTAGTTTGAGGGGGGTTTTATGCCAGCTGTCATGGGGGTCACAAAGGTGAGTAGGTACAGTTCTCCTTTCAGTTTCTGGGGGAATTCAGGAAACAGATTCATAGTAAGTTGTGTACTCTAGGAGAAAGAGCAGCAGATTTGAACTTGGACAGAGGGAGATCCAAATCATAGCATGTTCTACTGTGTGACTTCAGGGAAGATCACCTCTGTTGCCTCCCCTTATGCATCACAGGGTGCTTATGAAATGGAAAGGAGAAGACGTAAGTAAAGAGGCATGCAAAGGCCTGTCTGTTAGCAAGGTTCAATAAAGACAAGCTTCCTTTCCCCCACAAATAGGGTACTGAAAGGCAAGAAAGGGCAGGGCATGGCAGGGGGAGTGGAATAATGACGTTTGTTCTGGCTGAAACACAGGATTCATGAAGTAGAGGGAGCTGGAGCAGAAGCAGGCTGGGAATAATACACACAGGGTCACACTAATGGTCTAGAAGCTGATTGTATAGGTAATGGGGGAACCGTAAGATTTTGTTTAGGTCAATGATGATGGGAGAGTTGGACTTTAGTTGAAGCAGGGGAACCCCATTGAAGAGACCACTGTCCTCGTCCAAGTCAGATTTATGAATTCCTTGATAACTCTGATCTATGCTCTTCTTATTTTCTCCTTAATACTCATTAGCTTTTGCCATAGTATATTGTTTACATATCTGTAAAGTAAGTTTCATGAGAGCAGGAGTTTTTATTTTGTTTGCTGATAATCCAAGCACACAGAACATCATTTGGCAATGATAGGTGCACATTAAGTAAATGCTTCTTGGAATGAAAAGAAAGTAAGTAGAATAAGGCAACCCCATGATCCCACACCTGAGGAGCTAAAAGATGGTGTTTACAGAGAGTTATAGAGGAAAGGCAGGGGAACAGGTTTGCTCAGCAAACTGACCAGCTTGTTTTCTGTTTCCTCTGAACAAAAGTGAGCCTGAATGCAATTGTGGAAGATTGGGGTTGAAGACTTTCCAGATCGAGTTTGCGCATGGTGCCTGATGGAACAGAGGGACCACAGCCAGATTCTGCAATTATTCAGATGCCGGGAAGTGTGACATCGAGGCGCTTTCTGACATGTCTGGGAAACAGCAGGATCTAGTGCTTGAGCTGAGGTGTGGCCCATCCTCCCAATGCCCAGTCTCCCCTGCTGAGCAGCTCTGAACGGAGATGCAACTTGCCTCGGGTACTCCCCACTGAGAATACCAAACCCAGACCTTGTTGGCTGGGGTGCTGGGCTGGGCTGTGTCTGTCCCTGCATCTCAGGCTCCTCTCAGCACCCACCCCCATTAGCAGCTTTGGAAATGTGGAACACGTGGTAATCCTTAACTCCACTGTTTTGAAATGTCCCTGCAATGGCTATAATAATCATCTTACAAACAACCTAGAAAAAGCTCTAATTGCTTTTAATGTTGTATTACAGCTGGGAGATGGGAGAGTAAAGACATGCTGACTGTCATAGGCCTGCTCTGATTATATGGTACCTCTGGGAGCATTTTCACAGAGGAAAAGGCAACAAGCGTATGGGATTTTTTTCTTCTTTTTGGGGAACCTGGCTTAGTGGTGGCCTCCCCGCACCAAGCAGTAAAAGGGAGAGCATTCTGAGCCAGCAGAGAAACCTAAGCCTCCCAGTACTCTGGAAGCAATAAAGAAGAATCTGATGTACAGACAAAGGTGTGGTGAGGTATTCTCACTTCTCTTAACTACTGCTGGTGGTGACGTTTGTGAGCCAGCTCTTTTTACTGTTCTTAACTGTTAATGACTCTCGGGTGAAGGCACCAACCCAAGACTGAGATGTTCTGAATAAATGAGGGAGTAAATGAACGAGTAAGTGGATCACTGACTGAGCCAACTCCTACTGAGAGCCTAAAATGCATAAGGGTTTCACAAGTGACTACATCTGCCCCTTCCTGCAACTCCATAAGGCAGGTTCTAAAATCACCCGCGTTCTATGGATGAGGAACTGGTGCTCAGAGAAGTTACGTGGACCTTGCCAAGGACAACAGAAAAACATCATGAGTGAGAGACTCAGGACTCACGCAACAAGCCCCACGTTGTTTCTGTTATGCTGTCTTACCTTCTTGAAAGCTCTGGCTCGGGAAGATTGGTTCAGATTTTGTGCAACTGGTCATCCCTGGTGCAACCAAGACACTGGCACCCAATTTCACTTCACTTCATGAGTCTCTTCTGCCCCCTCAGATCATAGCACTGCCGTTTACACTTCAGCACCAGCACCTGCTGCCTCCTCTTTGGGACACCTTTTCTTACCTTTGATGCTATGACAAGGGGTTTTCCTCACTGCCTCTAGCAGACTGTTTTGCTTTTCCCATTCTTTTCGTAACTTTCCAAAGACACAAAATCACAGTTCTAAAAATGGCATGTTATAGCTATTGATTGCTCACATCTTTCAAAGGGCTTTCCTAATTATTTTTTCATTTCATCTTCACAACAGCTCTCTGTGGACCAGGAAGGCAGCTGTCATTACCCACCGTTGTATGGTCAGGGAAACTGAGACCTCAAAAAGGGGAGCCTCCCACAGGAGTCATAGGTAAGGTTGGTGACAGAAGCAAGACCTGCACTCAACTGCTTGACTACCAGGGCCAATGCTCTTTCACAAAGACACCATGACCAACATGGGTAGAATGCACCTCTAACTGCAGCTCCAGTTTATAAGGTTATTTGAGCAAAGGGGATGGAGTGAGGCCTCATTTGGAGAAGTGGAGATGAGGAAGGGAGGACCTGGCAGAGCAGTGTGGCAGGTGCTGGTTAGATTCCCTGCACCTCTGTATTCCTTCCATAGGCAATTCCCTATCCCAGAAAAAAAAAAAAAGAAATAAAATTACAATCCTAAAGCCATTTGTATATCTTCTTTGGAAAAAAATGTGCATCCAAGTCACTTGCCTATTTTTTATTCAGATTATTTGCTGTTTTGTTTTTTGTTTTTGTTTTTTTGCTATTGAGTTGTATGAGTTTCTTATATATTTGGATATTAATTATTAACAGGTATGTGGCCTGCAAATATTATTTTCCCATTCTGTAGGTTGCCTTTTCATTCTGTTGGTTGTTTCCTTTGCTGCAAGGAAATTTTTAGTTTGATGTAGTCCCATTTGTTTATTTTTGCTTTCACTGTCTGTGCTTCTGGTGTCGTATCTAAGAAATTATTGCTGTGACCAATGTCTAGGAGGTTTTTTCTATGTTTCCTTCTAGGAGTTTTACAGGAGATCATATGTTTCAGTATTTAATCCATTTTGAGTTAGTTTTTGTATATGGTACAATTTTATTATTTTGCATGTGGGTATACAGTTTACCCCACACCATTTATTGAAGAGGCTGTCTTTTACCCATTGTGCATTTTGGCACCCTTGTCGAAGATTAGTTGAACATATACACAGAAGTTTACTTCTAGCTATCTATTCCATTCTATTGGTCTATGTGCCTGTTTTTATGACAGTGCCACATTATTTTGATTACTACAGCTTTTTAATATCTTTTTAGATCAGGAAGTGTGGTGCTGTCGCAACAGGTGTATAAAAAGGTGCTCAACATCACTAAACATTGGGGAAATGCAAATCAAAACCACACTGAGATATCACGTCACACCTGTCAAAATAAGTCTTAGCAATAGACAAGAGATAGCAAGTATTGGCAAGGATATGGAAAACAGGGAAACCTCGTATTTTGTCAAGGGAACGTAAATTAGTACAGCCACTATGGGAAACATAGGTGGTCCCTCAAAAAAAATAAAAAGAAAACTACTGTATAATCCAGCAATCCCAACTTCTGGGTGTATACTCAAAAGGAATGAAATCAGTATCTCAAAGAGATATCTGTACTTCTCTATGCCCAAGATCATGGCAAAGATGACTGCAGCATTCTTCATAATAGCCAAGATATGAAAAACAATCTAGCTATCCATTCATGGAGAAATGGATAAAGAAATTATGGTACACACACACGTACACACACAATGAAATATTATTTATCCTTAAAAAAATCCTGCCATTTGCTACTACATGGAAGAATTTGGTGGACATTATACTAAGTAAAATAAGCCAAGTACAGAAAAACAAGTACTCCATGGTCTCACTTATATGTGGAATCCAAAAAAGAAAAAAAAAAAAAGAGTCAAACTCATAGAAGCAGGGAGTGACCTGTGGTTGCAAAGGGTCAAGAGTGGGGGAAATGAGGAGATATTGGTCAAAGTGTACAAAGTTTTAGTTCCAAGATGAATAGATTCTGGGATCTAACTACAGCGTGGTGATTATAGTTAATAACACTGCATTGTTTACTGGAAATTTGCTAAAAGAGTAGATTTTAAGTGTCCTCACCACACTCACACACAATGGTAACTAATTGTGATGATAGACAGGTTAATTAGTTTGATTATGGTAAGAATTTTGCAATGTATACGTATATCACATCATCATGTTGTACACCTTGAATATATATAATTTTTATTTGTCGATTATACTTCAATGAGGCTAGGGAGAAAAAAAAATCCTAAAATCTCTGAAGATAGAAACTACGCCACCAGAGTCGTGCCTGCTGCTTACCTGTATTTGAGAGAAGCATGAAGGGTTAACTTTGTGGGCAGCTACTAGAATTTGGCTGTCACAGTTTTCTATACAGAATCCCTCCACAGAGACCATTTCGCCACATGCATTCAGGTGTTCTGGGAGGTGTGCCCAGCATGTATGCCCAGAGGTAAGGCCATCTGCCCCGAGGCTGGTCTCACCTGCCAAAGGGCCAGACTCCTCAGCCTCACAGACTGCACGGAGGCCTCCTGCTCCTTCTCTCTGTCTGGAAGCCATCTCATAAAGGCAAAGCAGTAATTATTTACTCTGCTATTCACACAACATTAGCCATTCTCCTCCACTCTCCAAGCACTCTGCAGACATTAACCCCTTCAGATCCTGCTGCAAAACAAGATGGTGAGTTCAGGAAGCATTCACTAAATTAACAGTTCACTGACTGAGTCACACTCTGTGCCCTCAATGTACAATCGGATACACTGAAGTGTGAAAGTCACTTGCTGCCAGTGTTGTGACAGGTTGCAGGGAACCACAAAAGCAGGCGAAAGATACCTAGCTGAATAAAATACATATTTTATTCATTTATTCCATAAATATACATTGCCTGCCTACTATGTGTCAGGCACATATTTGTCAAAGGCTGGTGTAGAGATTGACTCCCAGGTAAGGTACACAGCTACCATTTCCTTTTATAATTTATTATTCACTTATTTGAAACTTTAAAGTCATGATACAGTCCAGAGGAAGTTTGGAAATCAGATTGATAAAACAAACGCAATACTTGGAAGAAAGACTGTGTCTACAACTGACATGCATAATCTCAGGCTCGCTGCAAAAAAAGAAAATACGTAAATAAATAAATAAAAATGAGAACAAACAGCAAAAAAAAAAAAAAATCCAACTCACTCATATCAGTTGACACTTCCCACAGTGCACTGCACAGTCAATTTGTGTAGACATGCTCAAAAGGGCTCTTTTCATTTGCAATGGTGAATTGTAGCACACTGCATTTCATTCATGTAATTAAGCGAACATGTCAAAACAATTACCTCTTATATAGATAGGGACTAGCAATGTATTTCTTTCCTTTTTAAGTTTCCGTTGAGCAGAGTGATCAAGAAAGCTGTTGGCAGAATGTGAGGACCCCATTTCAATTTGGTTTTCCCTTAAAAAGGCCACCATGTCATTCTATGCCTGGAGACCTCAGCGTCTGCAGTCTTAACCCACTGATATTGCACGAGGGGAGAACTGATGTCAGGGACGTGCATGCTGCCAGGTGTATGAGCTACAGGAGAGCAATTTGGCAAACAATCCAGGGTAGCGTATGGAACAATTCTTTATAAATGAATACATGCTGTTGGTGGCTGGAACGTGAAGGCATCTTGCAAGAGTACGGAATTAAAAAAAGCTGCCAAGTCAGGTTGAGGCTTTTGACACTGGAGCTAAGAATGCTACAACAATCTATTACCATAGGAAGCATCCGCCACTCTAGGTGTGTGTTTGTTATAAATCACTCTGCTTCCTTCTTTTCTCCTACAGTTAATATATTTTCCTCCAGCAAATAGTATTTGTTGTGCATTACCAGCTATGTTCGGCTGTTAATATTTGTGTCTATAGTTAGCATTTTTATTCAGCTAATATTTTCATTCAGTGACACTCACCAAGCGTCAGTTTGATTCTCATATTTGCTAGAAATGTTTTCTTCCATTAATGTGCGTTTCTCCCTTTAAGGTTCTTATTTGCTAGGTATTTATAAGCCGTAAGGACCGTCAGCTTCAGCTAGCATTACAAGAAATTCTGATCACTTGCTGCGAAGTGCTCTGAGTTAGTGGCTCCTCCCCAGATGAAACATCTATCCGGGCCACCGTCTTTGGCATCTTTAAAATGGGAGTCATAAAGGTATCAAGATAGGTGCGCCCAGTGCAGGACTTATTTGTAGCAGCTGAAGGAAAGTACAAATGTTTAGGGTATTAAAATAAAAAAAAGGAAGAATTTAGAAACAATGGGATGGGAATTCCAGAGAAGTAGATGTAATCGAACATGTAATAGGGAGAAAGAAAACTATTACAGGAAAGCTATACAAAGATAGCATTTGCTGCCTTGGGAAATGACAGGCTTACTCTCACCAAAGACTTTAGAGAAGGGGGTCTCAACATTTTCGCTGGGCCCCAACCCAGAGTTTTAGATTCATTCTGCCTGGGGTAGGCCTAAAATTTTGCAGTGTTAAGGAGTTCTCAGGTGATGTTGTCAGATCTAGGGCCACACGTTAGAATGACTGACAAAGGACAAGCAAAGAAAGCAATGTACCTCCTTCCACCTCTTCCTCCCCTGATGCTTTTTCTGCTCTTTTCTCCAGTGGCTTTTGTTTCTTCAGTGCCCCGCGCCAAAGCCAGAGACCCAAAAAGTTGACATTGAGGTCCGTGCTGAGACTGGTAGGGAGGGAGTCAGGTCTGAGTAGGGCAGGTCGTGAAGTGGGAAAGGTGGGCAGGACACAGGGGCATATTTGCAGCAATATGTAAGCAAAAGGAAAGGATTCTGTTTTCTTTTATACCCTCTGCAAGCCCTGTGACATCTTTAAAAAATAAAATAAAATAAAATAAAATAAAATAAAATAAAATTCTTGTAGTCACATAAGATCCATTATTAGGTAACAATGCCTGCCCCTTATAACCCTACTTTGCCTAGTGCATTTCTCCATGTTATTACATGAAGAGTAAAAGCTCAGTGCAGGGCTGGCCCCACCCTCAATGCCGTCTATTATGAGGGCATTTCTCTAGCCCTTCTTTAAGCCCTCTTACTATTGAAGGTATTCCTGCTCCAGCTGGATGTCTTACTGTGAGCTTGGCAGAAGGCTTTCTCCGATTAGATGAGAGATGGCTGCGGAAGGCCTTGCCCCTTTTAAGATTATTTGCTTCCATGCCAGGACAAAAACTCCGTGTATCAAGGAGGCGACTGCTAGGCTGTCAGCAGGGACCCAGGAAGTTGACTTAGATATCCACACATTTATGGAGCTGCCGGGGTGACCAAATTGGGTTGAAATAGGCAGAATCTTTGAACGCCGCTTCAAAATGCTTTGTATTATTGAAGCTTTCACAGTCAGTCTCTTTCTGTTTTTTGTACTTTCCACAATCGCTTCTTGGAGACTGGTCCTGGGACTACTGAAGTAAGAAGTTATCCCCAAAGCCAAGCTGGGATTCCGCCAAGCCCGGTCCATGGGAAACAACACGGTGCCAGATGGGAGTAAAGTGCAGCTCTGCTCCAGACGGGAGGCCTGAGAGAGGCCTTGTGCGAAATCCAGGGACTCACAAAAGAGAAGGCGCAGGGCTGGTGGCCGGCTGCCTTCTGAAGGGTGCATTCTGGCATTCTGGCAAGTACAATTGCGGAACTCACCCTGAGCTCCAGATGACATTAGAAAGCTGTCAGCCTCCAATTAGGTTCTGGCAGACTCTACTTGGATTTGAGCTTCATGAGAGCACCGTCCCCCCTTTCTCACCAGTGTCCAGCACCTCCAACTCCGCCCACACCCAAGCCCCATCATCATGTACCTATTGTGATTCTGCAGAGCCCTAGCTAAAATGATCATCCTTGCCCCAGAGTAGGAATTCAGGGAGCTGTGATCCTCTTTCTCTTCTGAGCACCTGTTGCCCAGAAGAGGATGGTGATTGGTCATCTGGGAGGAGTAGCAGAGTTATCTGGACATTGGCCCCTTGCCTGTCATCCTCAGACACTTGCTGGGGTTTAATAAAACTGGTGTGATTCTTCAGGCACTGCATCCCTTGGGTTTTTTCTTTGTGTTCTATTTTGCATTTCTCAGTTGGTTGACATCACTCAGCTGTCAAAATCATTTTTTTGGAGGCTGTTAGGAAATCTGTGTATGAAGCCTCTAGGCATATGCATTCTGTTTATCAAAGAAGAGCGGATCTACTGGAGGTACCAGGAAGAATTGTTTTCAGCAAGAACTCCAAGGGAGGAGGGATGGAAAACTGGTTCTAAGGACAGCAACATGAGCTGGGAAAATCTGGCTTCTATTCAGGATGATACTGATCCCCAGATTTCATAGAATTCATTGAAGGAATGTGGCGAGCAAACATGAACCTGAGATGAGAGCTGTCTCTTTCTTCCCAATTCTGATAGTGGCAGTCATTTAGGTTCATATATTTCAGCAAGCTGATTGTTTTCCATCTGTTGGGATTAAGACATTTATTCTGATGTAGTGGGAAAAGTATGCTTTGTGCACAAGCTTCAGCATTGTTTAAACCTCAGTTCTGATTCTGGCTGTACTGCTTACTAGTTGAGTGATTTTGAGCAGGTCCTACTACCTCAGTATGCCTCACTTTTCTCATCTGTCAAAGGGAGAAAGTCATGCCTAACACCACAGGGTTCTTGAGGCGTAAGTGAAGCCACATGGTAAAATGACTATATGTCTGCTAAAAACTTAAAAACTGTTGGATTCTTCCTGCCTGTCCCCTGCCTCTTTATTGCACAGGAGAAAGGAATTCACCCTCTATATATATGCTTCCCAGCTCACTGCCTTTTCCTCAGACTAAGAAAATGCATATCCTATGTCCGTATCTGGTAGAAAAGCATTTGGCTACAAATAATGGAAACCCCAATTTAGTGTCTTAAGCAAATAGAAATCTCATTTCCTCACATAGGAATCTGTATGAGGATTTTGCTGGCATTGGTTCAGAAGCTCCACAGGTCAAGGCTGCTGTCTCTGTGATTCCTGTCATCTTTCCTCTATGGGGAAAGACTGTGATTGCATCTTCAAATACAGCATTCACCTTCAGACAAAAGCAGAGTGGTGGTAGCTGTGCCTTTCCTTTTTACTGGGAGAGCTAAAAGTCTTCCCACTGCCCCCAGGAGACTTTGACTAGAATTTCATACATCAGAGCGGTGTTAAAGGACTAAGCCATCTCTAGCTGCAAGAGAGTCTGGGGAATGTTGCATTTAATTTCCCCACCTCTGTATTGTGGGAGAAAACGGAGAAGGAGTTGAGAAATGTAGTATCAACGAATAAACAGGGTCTGCCACAATACCCAGCAGAAATGAAGTTTGTATTTTCTCTGGTCTAGTTCAGTATAGCAGTATTGTCTAATAGCTAAGTATATAGCCACAAGTATAGGAGACTGGGAAACTTCATGGGATCTAGCTGCAACAAATATGGTTATTGGTCATGGAAGGAGAAGCTACTGCCAAGAATAGAGGTTAATCATATTATACCAAAAGTGTCATCTGCTTTGCATTTCCTTCCCACTGGAGGATCATTTCAGTAGCAATAGTATTATGGGCTGAATGTTTGTGTCTCCCCAAAATGCACATGCTGAAATCTTAGCTCCCAAAGTGATAATATTAGAAGGTGAGATTTTTGGCAGGTGATTTAGGTCTTGGGGGTGGAGCCCTCATAAATGGGATTAATTTTCTTATAAAAGAGACCCCAGAGAGCTTTCTAACACAGTTTCTGCCTTGTGAGGACCCAGTGAGATGACAGACAGCTACCTGTGAAGCAGGAAGTGGACCCTCATCTGAAATCATCTCTGCTGGCTCTTTGACCTTGAACTTCCCAGCTTCCAGCACTGTGAGAAGTAAATGTTTATTGGTGAAACCACCCAGTCTATGGCATTCTGTTAGAGCAGACTAAACTGACTAAAACAAATAACAAACATTTATTGCATTTTGACTACATGCAGATACTGTGCTTAGCGTTTTAAACACTAACAACACTTTAAGTGTTGTTTTATGTAATTCCTCAAAACTAGACATCGATACCCACCTGAAGGAGTTTGAAACAGAGCCTTGCAGAGTGGGAGGCTAAACGAGAACGCAGAACACATATTAGAAAGACAGGCAGAGCATATTGAAGTAAACAAGCCTCGTAAATAATTGAGTGGTAAGGAGTTGAGGTGGGTGGGGGTATAGGGGGAGGGAGAGCTGAGAGAGACAGGGGAGCAAGAGTACTGAATTTATATTAGACAGACCTGGGTTATCATTTGATTCTGCTATGTATTTCAATGGGCAAGGCACTTATTACCTATCCTCTCTGAACTTCTATGTCCTCATCAATAATAATAGTGCCTGTGTCATAGGGTTTCTGTAAACATAAAAAATAATAGCAAATATTTGAATAGCACATTTTATGCTCTGTTCTAAACACTACAGAACAACACACAGACACACACACACACACACACACACACATACCCACATACCACGTACTCTCTACAAGGAACTTTTATCCTCACTTACAAACAAGAAAACTGGCATAAAGATTGTAATATCTCAGGAGTCAGGATCCATGGATCACACTATGCAATTGCTGTGCTACACTGGTGATATAAAATCGAATCTTTATGAAGCGTGCCTGTAAAACATTGGCCCACACCGTACTCAGTAGGTGCTGTCCTCTTTCTTACTGTCATCAGTTTTATTTTCTCTGAGTGATCTTTGTGCAAATATCTTTATATTTGTGGTTCTCAAATATAAAGAGATCCCAGGGATGATCCCCCTCACCCTACCCGGAGGGATACACACACACACACACACACACACACACACACACACACATATATATTTGAGATAGTCTCACTCTATTACCCAGGTTGGAGTACAGTGGTACGATCTTGACTCACTGTAACCTCCCTCTCCCGGGTTCAAGCAATTCTCATGCCTCAGCCTCCTAAGTAGCTGAGATTACAGGTACCCACCACCACCCCCAGCTAATTTTTGTATTTTTACTAGAGAAAGGGTTTCACCATGTTGGCCAGGCTGGTCTCGAACTCCTGACCTCAACTGATCCACCCACCTCAGCCTCCCAAAGTGCCGGGATTACAGGCGTGAACCACTGCACCTAGCCTACCCTGATGGATATTTGGAAAGGTCTGGAGAAGTTTTTGGCTCACACAATGGGGAGGAGAGACGATTTGCATTCCTGGTGTCTAGTGAGTTGAGACCAGGGATTATCAGATGCTGCTAAGCATCCGGCGATGCACAAGACAGCCCCCACAGCAAGGATTTATCCAACACCAAAGGTCCGTAGTGCTGACGCTAAGAAGCTGCTACAGACAAAGAACCATTTGCAGAGAGTGATCAGAATGACGGCCTCAGGAAGTAACCACTGCAAAAAGACTATATGGAGTAATCTGAAAGGAGCAGGCTCCAGGCAGGCCAGACAGAGGCTATCCCCTTAGGGTTGAGGGTATAACTAGGGAAAGAAATTGGAAACTGTGGGCAAAGTGCTCTGTGAAACTTACACTTTATGGGACAGGTTTATGCCTAAATTAAATGTATAGTAAAATATATGTTGTCCTTAGGCCTCAGCGTTGGCGTGTACTTTCTCATAAAATCCTTTCATGTATGTTCATAAACTCTAGGTAGCTTTAAAGATAACTCTCTGAAATGGGTTGATCCTTTCTGACTCTTAAGCATCAAGATTTTGGTGCTCAGATGGGAAAAACCATGTAACTAACGCTGTTTATGAGGCCCCCTTTAGCAAGGTGTTTTCAGTCTGGGTTTTCTATATGCCACATAAGACTTAGAGTGGTCCTAACTAAACAGGCAGTGATCCTGGAGGCTAGCCTGGAAACTATTTTTGGAGGTGGGAGCTGGGAAATGTTAGATCTCTCTTTCTGCCTCTGACTTAGCCTTGACTTCCAGTATCTGGCTCAATCTTAATTATAACAAGCACAACAATAGCAACTAACAGCACTGATGGAATGCTTACGTACTGGACACTGTGATAGTCTTTATATGAGATTGCTCATTTAATCTTCACAACCAATCTATTGGTAAGTACTATTATTATCCTTGTTTTACACACAGGTAAGTGAAACAGAGAGGTTAAATAACTTGCCCAAGATCACATTTGTGATATGTGTTAGAACCTTGATAGGAAATTGAACAATTCCAATGGCAGAAACCATGTTCTTAGACATAACTTTGCATTCCCTCCCTCTGAACTTCTAGACTACTTCGTTAGTTGGGGCTGTGCTGGGTACAGCACAGACATTTGTGGGGCTACCTGCTCCTTCCAATGTCAGTGACAAAAGCCCTCAAAGACTGGATCTGCATCAGCCCTGGGACCAATCCACAGTACTCTGTCTCTCAAGGACAGGATCACGTGATTAAGTATGAACCCCCCGAACCTCATTTCCATCCATAACAAAGCAATGAGTTGATCTCACTCTAGACAATCCTTTAATATTTTGAACCTGTACCAACTTTTGTGGGACTGAATTCCTCAAGTTTACTTCATCCCATGCACTACATTTTCCTTGTACTACTAAACTGCCTCTTCATTGCTTCAGAGGGGCCTCTAGTTCTTCTCCAGCCAAGAAGCCTCGTCAACAGTTCCCATATACCTATTTCCGTACCCTTCTTGTAGAACACATTTCTTCTCATTGTCAATCTTTCTACCTCCTTGATCACTGAAGTGGCCCTTCTCTGATTGTACTCAATTCTGTTTCAGAAAATGCCTGAAGACCCAGAGGAAATGAGGAGCACTCAGTCAGTCAGCGTCATAGGCATCAGCTGCCTCTGTTTAATCAAATCCACCCCTCTTCAGGATGTTTTCACTAACACCTGCTATAGGAAAGCATGGGGTCGGAAACACTTGAAAGAATTGCATAAGCTTCTACGTCTATTTCTATAACAAAGAGAAGAAAAAGGTGAGAGATTGTCTATGAGGACCTGAGACAGGCAGAGAATGAGACTTGGGGAAACCACTGCATATCTGTATTCAGTTCTGGATTCTGATAACTGGGATTCTACCTTATTTCTCAAACCCAAGCCATTCCCAGCTCCTCACCCAACACCTTGCATCTAGTTATAAAGGCTGTTGGCTTTTTGCCTCTTGAGCACTGTACCTGATTCTGTGTTGCTATAACCTCCCTAACTGCCCTGTCTCTATGGGTCTGGTCCTTTCTTTGCTTAATTTTCAATTTCTTTTCTGGGGACTGAGTTCCTCCCTTAAACCACTGCTAAAGATGATTTGCTTGGTCAAACCTTAGTCCATCTTCTAAAACTTCTTCTAGGTCCTCTGTGTACTTCCTTATAAAATCCAACTTTAACAAACAACCTAAGTCAATTTAGTAAGATCCTCCCACCCACCTTTTCGGATCATCCTCGGTACCCACTCAGTTCTTCATTCTCCACCGTCCCCCCGGCCCACGTGACATCTGGTCACTCTGACCTATCTCCAGCAAGAATTCCATTTGGTCAGCTTAAGCAGAACCCACTTACCTCAGCTGCTTCCTCTTCATGATGTTATAAATAAATGATGCTCCTTGGTTATAAATTCCTCTCTGCCAATGTTACGTTGGAGTTGAGCCTGGTCTTTCCTTTCCACTTACAAAATCCCATTGCAGTCGTCCCTATACTTATCACAGTGATCCGGAATAAAGCGTGCCTTACTGTGCTTCAACAAGTATCACTGAGTGGTTTTTTTTTTTTCTTTAACTCCACATCTCATTGGCTGGAGAGGAGTAGGATGGTGCCAGGTACCAGACTTTCTCACATGTTGACTTCTGAATGCTGCCCATTTCAGAAGTCCCTTATCACAGGCTGAGACTCACTGTTACCCAGCCCTAGGCCAGTTCTGCACTGGGCTTGTTACTGAGGCCTTGGCCAGAAGAATGCTCGGCTGTAGCCTGACCTTAGGGCACAGAGCTCTGTCTGCTGCACCGACCTTCTTCCCCCGGCAGCTGTCTCACCAAGTGGGTGGATCTGACTTTAGGTCTCAAAACATCAGTTAACTACTCCCCTAAATAGACCAATCTCATCCATGTTCCGAGATTAGGTGGAACAAAGGAATTTAAAACCCAGAGTAGTGAGAGGGACAGGGGTATTTTTTGGAGGTTTTGAAGAAGGCTCAGTGTCCATTAGGGGTTTGGGATATTTTTCCAACATTTTGGCCTATGTTCTATCAGCTTCTGTTGTATCTACATTTATTTTTGTGTCTGTAGCTTTCATCTGTGTGAGGAGTACATTCAGCTCTAAAAATAACTAGTTTTGGAGTGTGAAAGGCCCAGAGTTGGGCATAGAAGACAAAATGTGTAGGTCATGCTGTTAAACGAACCATAAACTCAAGGAGAAGTATTTAATTATTAGCATGAAATTATTTTGTGTAGTTGTTATTGTTGCTTGAATCTTTAAAAAAGGCAGTGACTTTGTGCCATCTCATTCTATTTGTCAACAATTCTAATTATTAGAAAGCTCACCTTTAATTAGTTGACATTAGCCTCTCTATAACGTTTAGTCGTTGCTTCTACATCTGCTGGTTGAAATAACACAAAACAAATATGCTACTAAGTCTCCAAGACAAAGTCTTCAAGTATTGGAAAATAAATCTTGATACCCTTAACGTGTTTTTTTTTTTTTTTCCTTTCCTAATCAGATTTTCTTTCCTTGCAACATTCTAGTCATTAATATCATCCAATTAAAACCTCAGGGATGGATATGAAATGGTATCCTTTGTCTGGTAGGAAAGCATGCCATTGTTTGGTTTTGTTTTGTCTCCTTGCTAGCAAGCTGACATAATGAGGCTGGTAGAGTCAAGAAAGATGCTGAGTGTGGGTACAGACCTGCTTAGAAGGATGTAGGGAAATTCTGGGTGGCTCATCCTTAGTTGACAAACTTGGGCTGTAACTCTCTGCACAATTTAAAATTGGAATGCATCTAGTGGGCAGCAATAAAGAATGTCCTATGGCAAGAAGGTCACTTGAGGGGCAAACTCTAAGTGGCAGGTCAGTGTGCCAGTTGATGGGGCTTTGAGAAGCAACAAGAGCTTCATACACACATATCTAGGTTTCCAGCATCTGATCACCTCTAATAAAAGACACTTGGCAGAACATTACATTAACAAAATAACATTAACAAAATAATAATAATAATGAAAAGAATAATAAAATGAATAACAACAAACAAGTATTGGGTCATTATGATGAGTTAGGCAATGAATGAAGCTATTACATGCTTTCACTTCCTTTAGATTCATAAGCACTGTAATAATTCACATTTTATAAAGAAGGAAATGGACACTTACAGAGATCAGTAAATCAGTATAAGCAGGATTCCATCTCAGTTTTTCTGACCTCCAATCCCTTAATCTTAACATTTGCACCATAGTGGTTTTGTCACTTTCCAGAATTTAGGACAGATCTCTGATTTTTAAAAGCTGAAGTATTACATGAGTCAAGCAGACATGTTTAAAAGAAGGTAATCAAGGCAGAAGCTCAGTTCAAAAGATCAGAGCTAAGGCATGGGTACAACTGATGTCTACGCAGATTACCAGTGCTCCCTGTGTATCACTTCTGACCGCGACCTTATCAACAGGGAAGAAGACCTGAAGAGGATATACTTAGAATCCTGTTAGTGGTGGCAGGCCCCCCAGGCACAGCATGCCTTTGGTCAAGGCTGAGGTGTCTTGGGTGTATTACTTGCATCTGCCCAGATCAGAATTAAATCAGGAGCCCAATGGTTTATCTGACTCGACAGCCAAAGCACACTATCAAGCTGAGCGGCAGGGAGCTGGCAGAGAGCAAATAAAAGGGAACAGGGCAGGGGACTGACCTGCATTGGAATATAGACATCTAGGGCGAAAGCATCTTGATCTCCTGCCCTCCTATTTTCTTCTAAAAATAAGAGAATAGAGACTGCATCATGATGCTTCTCTCTGTGTCATCATTATCCTCAGGGGCATCTAGTTTTGCAGTTTTATCTGGGCATTTTTCACTTTCTTCCACAAATTTCATTTTAAAACTCTTTGGTCAGGTCAGCAACTCTCCTCCCATGTCTCCTGTGATGTGAACACCATCTCTTGCCAGGAACCCTTTGTTCTGGAAAGCCGTGGTCCAGAAAAACAAATCTTGCTTTGACACCATCTATACAGCCAGCTGTTCCCCACTCATATCTTATTTTCCCTGCCAAATTGACAGCTTCCAATTGGAAATGGAGTAGAAAAAGCAACACTTACTATCCAGTTACTTTCTTTTTTAAAAAAATTGTGTATCCAGAACTCCAAAATTACTTAAGATACATATAATCAGTTTTGCTTTGATTGCATCATTTAGTCTCATGTTAACCAGGAGAAAGGTAAAAGTCAATGAATTTTATGTGTTTTGGAAAACTATCTATTTCTGATTCCCTTTGAATATCTACCCTGGAATCATGAGAAGCCTGCCATGCCACCCTTCCTTATAGTCATCCCTCTCTCCTGAAGTATAGAGATTGACTATTCTAATTATTCTTTTCCTGTTGGGAGATAATAAAGAACACTGCCTTGTGCCCTTGTGCTAGTATTTGTACACCATTTAAACCGTCCTGTGAAGCACAGGGCATTTCTTCCCAAAGACTAAAGGTCTATATGCTTACCATGAAGTATGAAATAGTTCCATAAGGTAGTTCTTCTTAGTTCTTCTTCTTACTAAGGTTTGAGATAGTACATGGGATGGAATACAAATGGACATGGAGAATGAGAGATGGGAGTCTAATTTGACAACTATATAGATGTAGATATAAATATAAACATAGAGGGATAAAAGAAACCCAGCCTGTTATCCCTGGGAGACAATCAAAAATCTAGCTTTGCTGGGAAACTTTGTATTAAACAATAGCCAGAAATCAAGCTTGGTTATAACGCATACGTATACATGACTTTTCAATCTTGCATGCTAGTTGACATGTGTAGACTTTGGGATGTGTGATAGGTTATGAGTACAAGACATGCTTGATGGAAGTCAAGAGTCAAAGACTTTCTCAGGGATTATTTTAGTCTTTAAGGCAGTTATAACAAAATACCATAGACTAGGTAGCTTCTAAACAACAAAACTTTCTTCCTCACAGTTCTGGAGGCTGAGAAGTCCTAGATCAAGGTACAAGCGGATTTGGCATCAGGTAAGGGCATCTTCCTCACAGACAGCTGTCTTCTCACTATAACCTCACATGATGGAAGGGTGGAGGACTCTCTCTAGACCTCTTTCATAAGGGAACTAATCCCATTTATGAAGACTCCACCTTCACGACCTAATCCCCTCCCAAAGGTGCCACCTCTTAAAGCCATTGCCTTGGGAATTAGGATTTCAATATACCAACTTTGAGGGAGGGACAAAAACATTCAGAGCACAGCAGAGATTATATAGGTTTAGGTTGCAAATCTAGGGAATGGATGGAAAGAAAGAAAATACAAGGAGTTATCACACTACTTCAGTGAGACTTTGCATCTAGAACAGAAACTGGATACACAGTGTCGAGTAAAAGATGGGAGATGGTAAATGTGACTTAGTGTTCATTATTTCTCAGTACCTACGGGAAGACATATAAAAAGGTATAGGAATGCCTCTGTTTAACCAGGGAGCTGTCCCTCCATTTTCTCAATGGGAGAACAAAGACATTGAGGATGCAAACTCCCTTTGTAAACTCTAAGATGAAGAGAATACTGTCCAGTTCTTGAGCCTCTGTGTTGAGCCCAGGGCTATAGTCAAACAAGCATATTGCCAATTTCTTTTGGCAATGAGGGGAAGTTGTAATCATTCCTGTATTTAGTCTCTGATCTGTGTTCTGTTGACCTCCACTGATATCACAATGGAGGAAGGCTGTAGGTGCTTTCTGCTTTCCCAGAAATGAGGCATTGTATGTCAGCCCACCATACAAGGGACGTTTACCTAAGCCATCGTATTTGATGGGAACAAACCAGCATCTTACTGGGGCGTTTAATTCCCAAGAGCTGATTCCAAGTACTGGGGTCTCACTCTGGTTTATTCATCCGCAGCACGCCAGAGCTGAACAAATGGACCAAAAGCTTCTGGGGCTTAGTAGGATTTACAAGCAATTACTGAAATTCTGAAGGCAGCACGTGCTATAGGAGAACACCTTACTGAAGAATGCGAAGTTGCTGCAGGAGCTCCTGGAGGTTGTGCTCCTCCCGTGTGAGCACTTGAGGCAGCTCAGGGAAGAGGCATGAAAAGGCCAGTCATTCACACGATCATCCACTCAGCTAAGGCTTCTGCTGTTCTGAGCCCCGCTCTGAAAATTGGACGTTTATTGTGTAATTTTTTGACACTTCAACGTATACCAGGTGGTTCCTAGAAAATACAAAATAAAACTGCCTGGAAATCAGTTTCTTTTCTATGAACTGTATTAGGTTTTGTTGTTTCGTTTTGCTTTGTTTTAAGAGAAGCAGCCTCTTCTGTCAGGGAGACAGTGATGCAAATGGTTAAAAGCTCAAGTCTTGTATAGTCAGTCAGACCTAAATTCTAATACTCTCTCAGTCAGTATTCCAACTGGGGACACTGAATAAACAAATGAGTTGCTTAGCCTCAGTTTCCCCATCTGTACAATGGAAATAGTGACTTCCAATTTTTGTAAGCATTAAATGAAGTGATGTATGTAAATCACCTAGTACACTTGAACATAAAATTTGGCAGGTTTACCCACACAGGGACAAGAACTGCGGGACAACTGTGGGCCTCCCTATTTTAGGAACTGACATTGAAAATCTTTTCCATATAGGCAAAGTCCAGAATGTGGGTTCTCTGAGCCAAAAAGATATGAAAATAGAAAAGCAGAAGGAAGAATGGAGTGTGCAAACTCACCCATCTGTCCAGTTACTCCTTTCAGGGAGTGAAATGCGTAAAGTAGGAAAGACTAGAAGTAATGCTAATGGATGTGCCCTCCGCCTCCTGCAAGGAAGGAATCATCAAGAGTAAGAAATGTGTCCATCCCAAATAATAATGTATATAAGTTGTTAGATAATTTTTCACTTAGCATCATCTATATTTTTCCACATCATTACATTTTTTGTAAATGTTATTTCTAATGGATGCAGACAGTCTAACATGTGGATGATTTATTTAGCCATTCCCCTACTATTGGACATTTAATTTGTTTCTAGTGTTTTGCTGTGATAAACAACACTTTCCTAAATATCTTTACATATAAATCTTTGTCTGAGTTTCTGATCATTTCCTTAGGACAAATTTATATGAGTGGAATTACTATATTAAAAATGATTTTAGGATTCTCACTGCATTTTGCGACATATGGCAAAAACAAAAGTACAAGTTACATTTTCAGTAGCAGTTAATGCCGCTGCTAGTCTCACAAGCTTTTTCCCAGAACTAAATATTATTTTTTAAAGAACTAAAATTGTATTTGAAATAAGTATCTTATTGCCATTTAAATCTGTATTTGAGTCAGTAATTTTCGTCTTATGTTCAGATATGAGCAATTTATACCTTTTTTTTTTTTCTTTTGAAACAAAGTCTCATTCTGTTGCCCAGGCTAAAGGGCAGTGGAATGATCTCAGCTGACTGTAGCCTCTGCCTTCCGGGATCACATAATCCTCCCATCTCAGTCTCAGGAGTAGCTGGGACTACAGACGCATGCCACTACATCCAGCTAATTTTTGTATTTTTTGTAGGGGTGAGGTTTCGCCATGTTTCCCAGGCTGGTCTCGAACTACTGGGCTCAAGCTATCTGCCTGTCTCAGCCTCCCAAAGTGCTGGGATTACAGGAGCGAGCCACAGAACCCAGTGGCAATTTATCTTTTATGTAGGTGTATCGATATCCTTTGCCCAAATATTTGAGTGCTGGGGTTTGAGTTTGTTTGAGTTTATTGTTACAAAAGTTTTGAATGTGTTAACTGGGATTTTGACAAGTGGAGAAGTCAGGATAGGGCAGTAATACCAAGCTTGCTATAACTGCAAAGTTTTAATAATGAAAACATTATGAGCAGAAGTATACTTATAGAAGACTTCAAGTAACATATGAGTATAACAGGTAGTTCAGCTGGATAAGTATCCATATGAGAATGCACTAAGAATTCAGATTTTAAATGTGCTTGGAACAATAGTGCTTTTGAAATGTCACATTAAAAAACTGGAATTTCTTTCAGTGATTGGTGAGAAAACACTAAAACTCATCTAAGCTAATTCAGTGTTTTTATTTCTGTTTTAAATTTTTTTTAATTTTTTTAACTCTGGCTATATATTAAAACTGAAAATACCAAGGCTCAAGTCCCACTCTAAACCAATTAAATCAGAATCTTTAGGAATGGAAACTTGCATTGGTAAACCAGGAATGAAAACAAATACTTGGGCCGGGCATGATGGATCATGCCTGTAATCCCAGCACTTTGGGAGGCTGAGGCAGGTGGATCACCTGAGGTCAGGAGTTTGAGACCAGCCTGGCCAACATGGTGAAACCCCGTCTCTACTGAAAATACAAAAAATTAGCCAGGCGTGGTGGTAGGCACCTGCAATCCCAGTTACTCTGGAGGCTGAAGCAGGAGAATCGCTTGAACCCAGGAGGTGGAGTTTGCAGTGAGCCAAGATCATGCCAATCAACTCCAGGCTGAGCAACCAGGAAAAACTCCGTCAAAGAAAAGGGAAGGGAAGGGAAGGGAAGGGAAGGGAAGGGAGGGGAGGGG